>NC_069504.1:716998120-717195541 GCF_027579735.1 Bombina bombina
GGCCTGCTTACCCTTGTTCCAGCCTTGCATTGGTTTCCAGGCTGGTTTGGGTTGTGAAGTATTACCCTCTTGCTTAGAGGATACAGAATTAGAGGCTGGTCCGTTTCTGCGAAAGGGACGAAAATTAGGCTTATTTTTAGCCTTAAAAGACCTATCCTGTGGGAGGGCGTGGCCCTTTCCCCCAGTGATGTCTGAAATAATCTCTTTCAAATCAGGTCCAAATAATGTTTTACCTTTGAAAGGAATGTTAAGCAATTTTGTCTTGGAAGACACATCCGCTGACCAAGACTTTAGCCAAAGCGCTCTGCGCGCCACGATAGCAAACCCTGAATTTTTCGCCACTAATCTAGCTAATTGCAAAGCGGCATCTAAAACAAAAGAGTTAGCCAATTTAAGTGCTTGAACTCTGTCCATAACCTCCTCATACGAAGATTCTTTACTGAGCGACTTTTCTAGTTCCTCGAACCAGAAACACGCTGCCGTAGTGACAGGAACAATGCATGAAATTGGTTGTAGAAGGTAACCTTGCTGTACAAAAAACATAATTTATGTAAGAACTTACCTGATAAATTCATTTCTTTCATATTAACAAGAGTCCATGAGCTAGTGACGTATGGGATATACATTCCTACCAGGAGGGGCAAAGTTTCCCAAACCTTAAAATGCCTATAAATACACCCCTCACCACACCCACAAATCAGTTTAACGAATAGCCAAGAAGTGGGGTGATAAGAAAAAGTGCGAAGCATATAAAATAAGGAATTGGAATAATTGTGCTTTATACAAAAAAATCATAACCACCACAAAAAAGGGTGGGCCTCATGGACTCTTGTTAATATGAAAGAAATGAATTTATCAGGTAAGTTCTTACATAAATTATGTTTTCTTTCATGTAATTAACAAGAGTCCATGAGCTAGTGACGTATGGGATAATGACTACCCAAGATGTGGATCTTTCCACACAAGAGTCACTAGAGAGGGAGGGATAAAATAAAGACAGCCAATTCCTGCTGAAAATAATCCACACCCAAAATAAAGTTTAACAAAAAACATAAGCAGAAGATTCAAACTGAAACCGCTGCCTGAAGAACTTTTCTACCAAAAACTGCTTCAGAAGAAGAAAATACATCAAAATGGTAAAATTTAGTAAAAGTATGCAAAGAAGACCAAGTTGCTGCTTTGCAGATCTGGTCAACCGAAGCTTCATTCCTAAACGCCCAGGAAGTAGATACTGACCTAGTAGAATGAGCTGTAATTCTTTGAGGCGGAGTTTTACCCGACTCAACATAGGCAAGATGAATTAAAGATTTCAACCAAGATGCCAAAGAAATGGCAGAAGCTTTCTGGCCTTTCCTAGAACCGGAAAAGATAACAAATAGACTAGAAGTCTTACGGAAAGATTTCGTAGCTTCAACATAATATTTCAAAGCTCTAACAACATCCAAAGAATGCAATGATTTCTCCTTAGAATTCTTAGGATTAGGACATAATGAAGGAACCACAATTTCTCTACTAATGTTGTTGGAATTCACAACTTTAGGTAAAAATTCAAAAGAAGTTCGCAACACCGCCTTATCCTGATGAAAAATCAGAAAAGGAGACTCACACGAAAGAGCAGATAATTCAGAAACTCTTCTAGCAGAAGAGATGGCCAAAAGGAACAAAACTTTCCAAGAAAGTAATTTAATGTCCAATGAATGCATAGGTTCAAACGGAGGAGCTTGAAGAGCTCCCAAAACCAAATTCAAACTCCATGGAGGAGAAATTGACTTAATGACAGGTTTTATACGAACCAAAGCTTGTACAAAACAATGAATATCAGGAAGAATAGCAATCTTTCTGTGAAAAAGAACAGAAAGAGCGGAGATTTGTCCTTTCAAAGAACTCGCGGACAAACCCTTATCTAAACCATCCTGAAGAAACTGTAAAATTCTCGGTATTCTAAAAGAATGCCAAGAAAAATGATGAGAAAGACACCAAGAAATATAAGTCTTCCAGACTCTATAATATATCTCTCGAGATACAGATTTACGAGCCTGTAACATAGTATTAATCACGGAGTCAGAGAAACCTCTATGACCAAGAATCAAGCGTTCAATCTCCATACCTTTAAATTTAAGGATTTCAGATCCGGATGGAAAAAAGGACCTTGAGACAGAAGGTCTGGTCTTAACGGAAGAGTCCATGGTTGGCAAGATGCCATCCGGACAAGATCCGCATACCAAAACCTGTGAGGCCATGCCGGAGCTATTAGCAGAACAAACGAGCATTCCCTCAGAATCTTGGAGATTACTCTTGGAAGAAGAACTAGAGGCGGAAAGATATAGGCAGGATGATACTTCCAAGGAAGTGATAATGCATCCACTGCCTCCGCCTGAGGATCCCGGGATCTGGACAGATACCTGGGAAGTTTCTTGTTTAGATGAGAGGCCATCAGATCTATCTCTGGGAGCCCCCACATTTGAACAATCTGAAGAAATACCTCTGGGTGAAGAGACCATTCGCCCGGATGCAACGTTTGGCGACTGAGATAATCCGCTTCCCAATTGTCTACACCTGGGATATGAACCGCAGAGATTAGACAGGAGCTGGATTCCGCCCAAACCAAAATTCGAGATACTTCTTTCATAGCCAGAGGACTGTGAGTCCCTCCTTGATGATTGATGTATGCCACAGTTGTGACATTGTCTGTCTGAAAACAAATGAACGATTCTCTCTTCAGAAGAGGCCAAAACTGAAGAGCTCTGAAAACTGCACGGAGTTCCAAGATATTGATCGGTAATCTCACCTCCTGAGATTCCCAAACTCCTTGTGCCGTCAGAGATCCCCACACAGCTCCCCAACCTGTGAGACTTGCATCTGTTGAAATTACAGTCCAGGTCGGAAGAACAAAAGAAGCCCCCTGAATTAAACGATGGTGATCTGTCCACCACGTTAGAGAGTGCCGAACAATCGGTTTTAAAGATATTAATTGATATATCTTCGTGTAATCCCTGCACCATTGGTTCAGCATACAGAGCTGAAGAGGTCGCATGTGAAAACGAGCAAAGGGGATCGCGTCCGATGCAGCAGTCATAAGACCTAGAATTTCCATGCATAAGGCTACCGAAGGGAATGATTGAGACTGAAGGTTTCGACAGGCTGTAATCAATTTTAGACGTCTCTTGTCTGTTAAAGACAAAGTCATGGACACTGAATCTATCTGGAAACCCAGAAAGGTTACCCTTGTTTGAGGAATCAAAGAACTTTTTGGTAAATTGATCCTCCAACCATGATCTTGAAGAAACAACACAAGTCGATTCGTATGAGACTCTGCTAAATGTAAAGACGGAGCAAGTACCAAGATATCGTCCAAATAAGGAAATACCACAATACCCTGTTCTCTGATTACAGACAGAAGGGCACCGAGAATCTTTGTGAAAATTCTTGGAGCTGTAGCAAGGCCAAACGGTAGAGCCACAAATTGGTAATGCTTGTCTAGAAAAGAGAATCTCAGGAACTGATAATGATCTGGATGAATCGTAATATGCAGATATGCATCCTGTAAATCTATTGTGGACATATAATTCCCTTGCTGAACAAAAGGCAATATAGTCCTTACAGTTACCATCTTGAACGTTGGTATCCTTACATAACGATTCAATAATTTTAGATCCAGAACTGGTCTGAAGGAATTCTCCTTCTTTGGTACAATGAAGAGATTTGAATAAAACCCCATCCCCTGTTCCGGAACTGGAACTGGCATAATTACTCCAGCCAACTCTAGATCTGAAACACAATTCAGAAATGCTTGAGCTTTCACTGGATTTACTGGGACATGGGAAAGAAAAAATCTCTTTGCAGGAGGTCTCATTTTGAAACCAATTCTGTACCCTTCTGAAACAATGTTCTGAATCCAAAGATTGTGAACAGAACTGATCCAAATTTCTTTGAAAAAACGTAACCTGCCCCCTACCAGCTGAACTGGAATGAGGGCCGTACCTTCATGTGAACTTAGAAGCAGGCTTTGCCTTTCTAGCAGGCTTGGATTTATTCCAGACTGGAGATGGTTTCCAAACTGAAACTGCTCCTGAGGACGAAGGATCAGGCTTTTGTTCTTTGTTGAAACGAAAGGAACGAAAACGATTGTTAGCCCTGTTTTTACCTTTAGACTTTTTATCCTGTGGTAAAAAAGTTCCTTTCCCACCAGTAACAGTTGAAATAATAGAATCCAACTGAGAACCAAATAATTTGTTTCCCTGGAAAGAAATGGAAAGTAGAGTTGATTTAGAAGCCATATCAGCATTCCAAGTCTTAAGCCATAAAGCTCTTCTGGCTAAGATAGCCAGAGACATAAATCTAACATCAACTCTAATAATATCAAAAATGGCATCACAGATGAAATTATTAGCATGCTGGAGAAGAATAATAATATCATGAGAATCACGATTTGTTACTTGTTGCGCTAGAGTTTCCAACCAAAAAGTTGAAGCTGCAGCAACATCAGCCAATGATATAGCAGGTCTAAGAAGATTACCTGAACATAGATAAGCTTTTCTTAGAAAAGATTCAATTTTTCTATCTAAAGGATCCTTAAACGAGGTACCATCTGATGTAGGAATGGTAGTACGTTTAGCAAGGGTAGAAATAGCCCCATCAACTTTAGGGATTTTGTCCCAAAATTCTAATCTGTCAGGCGGAACAGGATATAATTGCTTAAAACGTTTAGAAGGAGTAAATGAATTACCCAATCTATCCCATTCCTTAGCAATTACTGCAGAAATAGCATTAGGAACAGGAAAGACTTCTGGAATAACCGCAGGAGCTTTAAAAACCTTATCCAAACGTATAGAATTAGTATCAAGAGGACTAGAATCCTCTATTTCTAAAGCAATTAGTACTTCTTTAAGTAAAGAGCGAATAAATTCCATCTTAAATAAATATGAAGATTTATCAGCATCAATCTCTGAGACAGAATCCTCTGAACCAGAAGAGTCCAAAGAATCAGAATGATGGTGTTCATTTAAAAATTCATCTGTAGAGAGAGAAGATTTAAAAGACTTTTTACGTTTACTAGAAGGAGAAATAACAGACAAAGCCTTCTTTATGGATTCAGAAACAAAATCTCTTATGTTATCAGGAACATTCTGCACCTTAGATGTTGAGGGAACTGCAACAGGCAATGGTACATCACTAAAGGAAATATTATCTGCATTAACAAGTTTGTCATGACATTTAATACAAACAACAGCTGGAGGAATAGCTACCAAAAGTTTACAGCAGATACACTTAGCTTTGGTAGATCCAGCAGGCAGAGGTTTTCCTGTAGTATCTTCTGGCTCAGATGCAACGTGAGACATCTTGCAATATGTAAGAGAAAAAACAACATATAAAGCAAAATAGATCAAATTCCTTATAAGACAGTTTCAGGAATGGGAAAAAAATGCCAAACATCAAGCTTCTAGCAACCAGAAGCAAATGAAAAATGAGACTGAAATAATGTGGAGACAAAAGCGACGCCCATATTTTTTGGCGCCAAATAAGACGCCCACATTATTTGGCGCCTAAATGCTTTTGGCGCCAAAAATGACGCCACATCCGGAACGCCGACATTTTTGGCGCAAAATAACGTCAAAAAAATGACGCAACTTCCGGCGACACGTATGACGCCGGAAACGGAAATGAATTTTTTGCGCCAAAAAAGTCCGCGCCAAGAATGACGCAATAAAATGAAGCATTTTCAGCCCCCGCGAGCCTAACAGCCCACAGGGAAAAAAGTCAAATTTTTGAGGTAAGAAAAATATGATAATTAAAGCATAATCCCAAATATGAAACTGACTGTCTGGAAATAAGGAAAGTTGAACATTCTGAGTCAAGGCAAATAAATGTTTGAATACATATATTTAGAACTTTATAAATAAAGTGCCCAACCATAGCTTAGAGTGTCACAGAAAATAAGACTTACTTACCCCAGGACACTCATCTACATGTTTGTAGAAAGCCAAACCAGTACTGAAACGAGAATCAGTAGAGGAAATGGTAAATATAAGAGTATATCGTCGATCTGAAAAGGGAGGTAAGAGATGAATCTCTACGACCGATAACAGAGAACCTTATGAAATAGACCCCGTAGAAGGAGATCACTGCATTCAATAGGCAATACTCTCCTCACATCCCTCTGACATTCACTGCACGCTGAGAGGAAAACCGGGCTCCAACTTGCTGCGGAGCGCATATCAACGTAGAATCTAGCACAAACTTACTTCACCACCTCCCTTGGAGGCAAAGTTTGTAAAACTGATTTGTGGGTGTGGTGAGGGGTGTATTTATAGGCATTTTAAGGTTTGGGAAACTTTGCCCCTCCTGGTAGGAATGTATATCCCATACGTCACTAGCTCATGGACTCTTGTTAATTACATGAAAGAAATCTTTTTAAGCAAACCCTCTAATTTCTTATCCATAGGATCTTTGAAAGCACAACTATCTTCGATAGGAATAGTAGTGCGTTTGTTTAGAGTAGAAACCGCCCCCTCGACCTTGGGGACTGTCTGCCATAAGTCCTTTCTGGGGTCGACTATAGGAAATAATTTCTTAAATATAGGGGGGGGGGAACAAAAGGTATGCCGGGCCTTTCCCACTCTTTATTTACTATGTCCACCACCCGCTTGGGTATAGGAAAAGCGTCGGGGGGCACCGGAACCTCTAGGAACTTGTCCATCTTACATAATTTCTCTGGAATGACCAAATTGTCACAATCATCCAGAGTAGATAACACCTCCTTAAGCAGTGCGCGGAGATGTTCTAATTTAAATTTAAATGTCACAACATCAGGTTCAGCTTGATGAGAAATTTTTCCTGAATCTGAGATTTCTCCATCAGACAAAACCTCCCTCATGGCCCCTTGAGATTGGTGTGAGGGTATGTCAGAACAGTTATCATCAGCGTCCTCTTGCTCTTCAGTGTTTAAAACAGAGCAATCGCGCTTTCTCTGATAAGTAGGCATTTTGGATAAAAGATTTGCTATGGAGTTATCCATTACAGCCGTTAATTGTTGCATGGTAATAAGTATTGGCGCACTAGATGTACTAGGGGCCTCCTGTGTGGGCATAACTGGTGTAGACACAGTAGGGGATGATGTAGTATCATGTTTACTCCCCTCATTTGAGGAATCATCTTGGACAATATCATTATCTGTGGCATTACTGTCCTTACTTTGTTTGGACACTATGGCACATTTATCACATAAATTTAAATGGGGAGACACATTGGCTTTCATACATATAGAACATAGCTTATCTGATGGTACAGACATGTTAAACAGGCTTAAACTTGTCAACAAAGCACAAAAAACGTTTTAAAATAAAACCGTTACTGTCACTTTAAATTTCAAACTGAAAACACTTTATTACTGAATATGTGAAAAAGTATGAAGGAATTGTCACAGTGTCTTAAAGCATTAAAAGTATTGCACACCAAATTTCAGAGCTTTAACCCTTAAATTAACGGAACCGGAGCCGTTTTCAAATTTAACCCCTATACAGTCCCAGCTATATGCTTTGCTGAGACCCAACCAAGCCCAGAGGGGAATACGATACCAAATGACGCCTTCTAGAAGCTTTTTTAGTGATTCTTAGATCCTCACACATGCATCTGCATGCCTTGCTCTCCAAAAACAACTGCGCAGTAATGGCGCGAAAATGAGGCTGAGTCTATAACTAGAAAGGCCCCCAGACTAAAAAAGGTGTCCAACACAGTGCCTGCCGTTTTTTAAACGTTCCCCAAGATTATAATGCCAATTATAAGCTACAATCTGCATAATATGCCCCAATAAAGCAATCGTTTTAGCCCATAAAAATGTCTACCAGTTTTTAAGCCCTTTTTTAAGCCCTTTATTCTTTTATATTTGACTAAGAAAATGGCTTACCGGTCCCCATGAGGGGAAATGACAGCCTTCCAGCATTACATGGTCTTGTTAGAAATATGGCTAGTCATACCTTAAGCAGAAAGGTCTGCTAACTGTTTCCCCCAACTGAAGTTACTTCATCTCAACAGTCCTGTGTGGAAACAGCAATCGATTTTAGTTACTGTCTGCTAAAATCATCTTCCTCTTACAAACAGAAATCTTCATCCTTTTCTGTTTCAGAGTAAATAGTACATACCAGCACTATTTTAAAATAACAAACACTTGATAGAAGAATAAAAACTACATTTAAACACCAAAAAACTCTTAACCATCTCCGTGGAGATGTTGCCTGTGCAACGGCAAAGAGAATGACTGGGGTAGGCGGAGCCTAGGAGGGATCATGTGACCAGCTTTGCTGGGACTCTCTGCTATTTCCTGTTGGGGAAGAGAATATCCCACAAGTAAGGATGACGCCGTGGACCGGACACACCAATGTTGGAGAAACATAATTTATGCTTACCTGATAAATTTATTTCTCTTGTGATGTATCAAGTCCACGGATTCATCCTTACTTGTGGGATATTCTCCTTCCCAACAGGAAGTGGCAAAGAGAGCACCCACAGCAGAGCTGTCTATATACCTCCCCCCTTAGCTCCACCCCCCCCGTCATTCGACCGAAGGCTAGGAAGAAAAAGGAGAAACTATAGGGTGCAGTGGTGACTGAAAGTTTTAAAATAAAAATATATATGCCTGTCTTAAAAAACAGGGCGGGCCGTGGACTCGATACATCACAAGAAAAATAAATTTACCAGGTAAGCATAAATTATGTTTTCTCTTGTAAGATGTATCGAGTCCACGGATTCATCTTTACTTGTGGGATACCAATACCAAAGCTTTAGGACACGGATAAAGGGAGGGACAAGACAGGGACCTTCAACGGAAGGCACCACTGCTTGTAGAACCCGTCTCCCAAAAATAGCCTCCGAAGAAGCAAAAGTATCGAATTTGTAAAATTTGGAAAAAGTATGAAGCGAAGACCAAGTCGCTGCCTTACAAATCTGTTCAACAGAAGCCTCATTTTTAAAAGCCCATGTGGAAGCCACAGCTCTAGTCGAATGAGCAGTAATTCTTTCAGGAGGCACCTGTCCAGCAGTCTCATAGGCCAAATGGATGATGCTTTTCAGCAAAAGGAAAGAGGTAGCCGTAGCCCTTTGACCTCTCTGTTTACCAGAATAAACAACAAACAATGAAGATGTTTGACGAAAATCTTTAGTTGCTTGTAAGTAGAACTTTAAAGCACGAACCATATCAAGATTGTGTAACAGACGTTCCTTCTTTGATGAAGGATTAGGACACAGAGAAGGAACAACAATCTCTTGATTGATATTCTTATTAGAAACAACCTTAGGAAGAAACCCAGGTTTGGTACGCAAAACCACCTTATCTGCATGGAAAACAAGGTAAGGGGAATCACATTGTAAAGCAGATAGCTCAGAAACTCTCCGAAGAGATAGCTACTAAAAACAAAACTTTCAAAGATAGAAGCTTAATATCTATGGAATGCATAGGTTCAAACGGAACCCCTTGAAGAACTTTAAGAACTAAGTTTAGGCTCCATGGTGGAGCAACAGTTTTAAATACAGGCTTGAGTCTGAGCAAAGCCTGACTAAATGCTTGAACATCTGGGACATCTGCCAGATGTTTGTGTAGTAGAATAGACAAAGAAGATATTTGTCCTTTTAGGGAACTAGCAGAAAATCCCTTCTCCAAACCCTCTTGGAGAAAAGACAATATTCTAGGAATCCTAATCTTACTTCACGAGTAACCTTTGAATTCACACCAATAAAGATATTTGCGCCAAATCTTATGATAGATCTTCCTGGTGACAGGCTTTCTAGCCTGAATCAGGGTATCAATGACTGACTCAGAGAAACTACGCTTTGACAGAATCAGGCGTTCAATCTCCAAGCAGTCAGATGCAGAGAAATTAGTTTCGGAAGCGTGAACGGACCTTGGATTAGAAGGTCCCGCCTCATTGGCAGAGTCCACGGTGGAACCGAGGACATATCCACTAGGTCTGCATACCAAATCCTGCATGGCCATGCAGGTGCTATCAGAATTACCGAAGCTCTCTCCTGCTTGATTCTGGCAACCAGACTTGGGAGGAGAGGGAACGGTGGAAATACATAAGCCAGATTTAAGGACCAAGGCACTGCTAGAGCATCTATCAGTACCGCCTTGGGATCCCGGGACCTGGACCCGTAACAAGGAAGTTTGGCATTCTGACGAGACGCCATCAGATCCAATTCTGGCGTGCCCCATAGCTGAATCAGCTGGGCAAATACCTCCTCCTTGATGATTGATATAAGCTACAGTCGTGATGTTGTCCGACTGAAATCTGATGAAAGTATAGTCTTGATAAAGGCCCAGTTCTTGGGGCCGAAACGCGTTGACATATATGGTAAGCTTCTTTTCAATTACTGACTTAGTTTGAATAGCAGTTTTGCACTATGTTATATTTGTTTTATTACAGGTATATCTTTGAATGAATTGATCCCTGAGACATAGGATCCATTCCTGTTTTTTTTATCGTTTACACACAGGAATAACTTTTTAGGAGCATCTCTTCACATCTTGTATTCACATAAGGGTCACTTTATAAGTGTGTTATTCACTTTAACACATCCTAAATATTCATTTGGATTATTTTTTCACATTTTTTCCTTTTTCTTTTTTCATTTTTGTGTACACACATTTTTGATAATTCACGCCCACTTCATCACATCTTTTCAGGATTTTTTAGATATTCACAATAATTTTTGAAATTTGATTTGAAAACCACTACGTTTTTCTTTTTTACACACTTCATCATTTCACCGTTTATCGAGGGATATATAAGGATAACTGTTTAAAATAAAATCTTCATATTGGACATTCACTCTCTGGAAAGAATTTTAAGTTTGGGACCTACATATTTATGGACACCTACTCAGTAAATTGATGTTTTTATATATTTATATTTTTTTATCCAACCATCAACAGCTGTTTTATTGTAATTTATTTTGTGATTAAGATTGTATATTGTTGTGGTTTTTAACCACAATTGTATTGTTTTTTATATAGATATATGCATATTTTATTGTTAATTTTAAGTGGATCCACTTTTGTATCTTGTTTGTATATTTTAGCTATAAGTAGCTTATAAAATATTTTATATACCCCTATAGAATTTCAATATATTTTTTATTTAAATAATCTTGTCACTAATTCCAGAAGATACCCCTGGGACACAATTTCTAAAGCCCAGGGATCGTGAACATCTCTCGCCCAAGCCTGAGCGAAGAGAGAGAGTCTGCCCCCTACTAGATCCGGTCCCGGATCGGGGGCTACCCCTTCATGCTGTTTTAGAAGCAGCTGCAGGCTTCTTAGCCTGTTTACCCTTGTTCCAAGCCTGGTTAGGTCACCAGACTGACTTGGATTGGGTAAAATTCCCCTCTTGCTTTGCAGTAGAGGAAGCTGAAGCGGGACCACTATTAAAGTTCCGAAAGGAACGAAAATTATTCTGTTTAGTCGTCATCTTACTTGATCTATCCTGAGGGAGGGCATGACCTTTCCCTTCAGTGATGTCTGAAATAATCTCTTTCAGTTCAGGCCAGTATAGGGTCTTACCTTTGAAAGGAATGTTCAAAAGTTTAGATTTAGATGACATCAGCAGACCAGGACTTAAGCCATAACGCCCTGCGTGCTAAAATGGCAAAACCTGAATTCTTTGCTGCTAATTTAGCCAGTTGAAATGCGGCATCTGTAATAAAAGAATTAGCCAACTTAAGGGCCTTAATTCTGTCCATAATCTCCTCTAATGGAGTCTCCATTTGAAGAGCCTCCTCTAGAGCCTCAAACCAGAAAGCAGCTGCAGTCGTTACAGGAACAATGCACGCAATAGGTTGGAGAGAAAAACCTTGATGAACAAAAATTTTCTTCAAGAGACCCTCTAATTTTTTATCCATAGGATCTTTGAAAGCACAACTGTCTTCGATAGGTATAGTTGTACACTTAGAGTAGAAAACATAATTTATGTAAGAACTTACCTGATAAATTAATTTCTTTCATATTAGCAACAGTCCATGAGCTAGTGACGTATGGGATATACATTCCTACCAGGAGGGGCAAAGTTTCCCAAACCTCAAAATGCCTATAAATACACCCCTCACCACACCCACAATTCAGTTTAATGAATAGCCAAGAAGTGGGGTGATAAGAAAGGAGCGAAAGCATCAAAAATAAGGAATTGGAATAATTGTGCTTTATACAAAAAAATCATAACCACCACAAAGAGGGTGGGTCTCATGGACTCTTGCTAATATGAAAGAAATTAATTTATCAGATAAGTTCTTACATAAATTATGTTTTCTTTCATGTAATTAGCAAGAGTCCATGAGCTAGTGACGTATGGGATAGCAGATACCCAAGATGTGGAACTTCCACGCAAGAGTCACTAGAGAGGGAGGGATAAAATAAAGACAGCCAATTCCGCTGAAAAAAAAATCCACAACCCAAATCAAAAGTTTTAATCTAAATAATGAAAAAAACTGAAATCATAAGCAGAAGAATCAAACTGAAACAGCTGCCTGAAGTACTTTTCTACCAAAAACTGCTTCAGAAGAAGAAAAAACATCAAAATGGTAGAATTTAGTAAAAGTATGCAAAGAAGACCAAGTTGCTGCTTTGCAAATCTGATCAACAGAAGCTTCATTCCTAAAAGCCCAGGAAGTAGAAACTGACCTAGTAGAATGAGCCGTAATCCTTTGAGGCGGGGACTTACCCGACTCCACATAAGCATGATGAATTAAAGACTTTAACAAGATGCCAAAGAAATGGCAGAAGCTTTCTGACCTTTTCTGGAACCAGAAAAGATAACAAATAGACTAGAAGTCTTTCTAAAATCTTTAGTAGTTTCAACATAATAATATTTCAAAGCTCTTACTACATCCAAAGAATGTAAAGATCTCTCCTTTGAATTCTTAGGATCAGGGCACAATGAAGGGACAACAATTTCCCTACGAATGTTGTTAGAATTCACAACCTTAGGTAAAAATTGAAATGAAGTCCGCAACACCGCCTTATCCTGATGAAAAATCAGAAAAGGAGATTCACAAGAAAGAGCAGATAACTCAGAAACTCTTCTAGCAGAAGAGATGGCCAAAAGGAACAAGACTTTCCAAGAAAGTAATTTAATATCCAGAGAATGCATAGGTTCAAACGGAGGAGCCTGTAAAGCCCTCAGAACCAAATTAAGACTCTAAGGAGGAGAGATTGACTTAATGACAGGCTTGATACGAACCAAAGCCTGTACAAAACAATGAATATCAGGAAGAATAGCAATCTTTCTGTGATAAAGAACAGAAAGAGCAGAGATTTGTCCTTTCAAAGAACTTGCAGATAACCTTTATCCAAACCATCCTGAAGAAACTGTAAAATTCTAGGAATTCTAAAAGAATGCCAGGAGAACTTATGAGAAGAACACCAAGAAATGTAAGTCTTCCAGACTCGATAATAAATCTTCCTAGACACAGATTTACAAGCCTGAAACATAGCATTAATTACTGAGTCAGAGAAACCTCTATGACTAAGAATCAAGCGTTCAATTTCCATACCTTCAAATTTAATGATTTGAGATCCTGATGGAAAAATGGGCCTTGAGGTAGAAGGTCTGGTCTTAACGGAAGTGTCCAAGGTTGGCAACTGGCCATCCGAATGAGATCCGCATACCAAAACCTGTGAGGCCATGCTGGAGCCACCAGCAGTACAAATGAACGTTCCATTAGAATTTTGGAAATCACTCTTGGAAGAAGAACTAGAGGCGGAAAGATATAAGTAGGATGATAATTCCAAGGAAGCGACAATGCGTCCACTGCTTCCGCCTGAGGATCCCTGGATCTGGACAGATACCTGGGAAGTTTCTTGTTTAGATGGGAGGCCATCAGATCTATTTCTGGAAGTCCCCAGATTTGAACAATCTGAAGAAATACCTCTGGGTGAAGAGACCATTCGCCCAGATGTAACGTCTGGCGACTGAGGTAATCCGCTTCCCAATTGTCTACACCTGGGATGTGAACCGCAGAAATTAGACAAGAGCTGGATTCCGCCCATACAAGTATCCGAGATACTTCTTTCATAGCTTGAGGACTGCGAGTCCCACCTTGATGATTGATATACGCCACAGTTGTGACATTGTCCGTCTGAAAACAAATAAACGATTCTCTCTTCAGAAGAGGCCAGAACTGAAGAGCTCTGAAATTCGCACGGAGTTCCAAAATGTTGATTGGTAATCTCGCCTCCTGAGATTCCCAAACCCCCTGCGCTGTCAGAGATCCCCATACAGCTCCCCAACCTGAAAGACTCGCATCTGTTGAGATCACAGTCCAGGTTGGACGAACAAAAGAGGCCCCTTGAATTAAACGATGGTGATCCAACCACCAAGTCAGAGAAGATCGAACATTGGGATTTAAGGATATTATTTGAGATATCCTTGTATAATCCCTGCACCACTGGTTCAGCATACAAAGCTGAAGAGGTCTCATGTGAAAACGAGCAAAGGGGATCGCGTCCGATGCAGCAGTCATGAGACCTAGAATTTCCATGCAAAAAGCTACCGAAGGGAACGACTGAGACTGAAGGTTTTGACAAGCTGAAACCAACTTCAGACGTCTCTTTCCTGTTAGAGACAAAGTCATGGACACTGAATCTATTTGAAAGCCCAAAAAGGTTACCTTTGTCTGAGGAATCAAAGAACTCTTTAGTAAATTGATCCTCCAACCATGTTTTTGAAGAAACAACACAAGTTGATTCGTATGAGATTCTGCAGAATGTAAAGACTGAGCAAGTACCAATATATCGTCCAAATAAGGAAATACCGCAATACCCTGTTCTCTGATTACAGAGATAAGGGCACGAGAACCTTTGAAAAGATCCTTGGAGCTGTTGCTAGGCCAAACGGAAGGGCAACAAACTGGTAATGCTTGTCTAGAAAAGAGAATCTCAGAAACTGATAGTGATCTGGATGAATTGGAATATGAAGATATGCATCCTGTAAATCTATTGTGGACATATAATGCCCTTGCTGAACAAAAGGCAGAATAGTCCTTATAGTCACCATTTTGAATGTTGGTATTCTTACATAACGATTCAATATTTTTAGATCCAGAACTGGTCTGAAGGAATTCTCCTTCTTTGGTACAATGAACAGATTTGAGTAAAACCCCAGACCCCGTTCCAGAACTGGAACTGGTACAATTATCCCAGCCAATTCTAGATCTGAAACACATTTCAGAAATGCCTGAGCCTTTACTGGGTTTACTGGAATGCAAGAGAGAAAAAATCTTCTCACAGGAGGTCTTATCTTGAAACCTATTCTGTATCCTTGAGAAACAATGTTCTGAATCCAAAGACTGTGAACCGAATTGATCCAAATATCTTTGAAAAATCGTAACCTGCCCCCTACCAGCTGTGCTGGAATGAGGGCCGCACCTTCATGCGGATTTAGGAGCTGGCTTTGACTTCTAAAAGGCTTGGATTTATTCCAGACTGGAGAAGGTTTCCAAACGGAAACCGTTCCTTTAGGGGAAGGGTCAGGCTTCTGTTCTTTATTCTGACGAAAGGAACAAAAACGATTAGCAGCCCTGTATTTACCTTTAGATTTTTTGTCCTGAGGCAAAAAGGTTCCTTTCCCTCCCCAGTAACAGTTGAAATAATAGAATCCAACTGTGAACCAAATAATGTATTACCTTGGAAAGAAAGAGAAAGCAAAGTTGACTTAGAAGTCATATCTGCATTCCAAGATTTAAGCCATAAAGCTCTTCTAGCTAAGATAGCTAAAGACATATCTGACATCAATTCTAATGATATCAAAAATGGCATCACAGATAAAGTTATTAGCATGTTGAAGAAGTTTAACAATGCTATAAACATTATGGTCTGACACTTGTTGCGCTAAAGCCTCCAACCAGAAAGTGGAAGCTGCAGCAACATCAGCCAAAGAAATAGCAGGTCTAAGAAGATTACCTGAACATAAATAAGCTCTCCTTAGAAAGGATTCAATCTTCCTGTCTAAAGGATCCTTAAAGGAAGTACTATCCGCCGTAGGAATAGTAGTACGTTTAGCAAGAGTAGAAACAGCCCCATCAACTTTAGGGATTTTATCCCAAAATTCTAATCTATCAGATGGCACAGGGTACAATTTTTTAAACCTTTGAGAAGGAGTAAATGAAGTACCCAGACTATTCCATTCCCTAGAAATTACTTCTGAAATAGCATCAGGAACTGGAAAAACTTCAGGAATAACTACATGAGGTTTGAAAACCGAATTTAAACGCTTAGTAGATTTAGTATCAAGAGGACTAGACTCCTCCATATCTAATGCATTTAACACTTCTTTAAGTAAAGAACGAATAAATTCCATCTTAAATAAATATGAAGATTTATCAGTGTCAATATCTGAGGCAGAATCTTCTGAACCAGAAAGATCCTCATCAGAAACAGATAAGTCAGAATGATGACGGTCACTTAAAAATTCATCTGAAATATGAGAAGTTTTAAAAGACCTTTTACGCTTACTGGAAGAAGGAATAACAGACAGAGCCTTCCTAAAAGATTTAGAAACAAATTCTTTTACATTAATAGGGACATCCTGAACATTAGATGTTGAAGGAACAACAACAGGTAATGGATTATTACTAATGGAAATACAATCTGCATTAGAAGGTTTATCATGACAGTTATCACAAACAACAGCTGGAGGAACAGTTACCAAAAGTTTACAACATATGCACTTAATTTTGGTAGAACCAGCATCAGGCAGCGTCTTTCCAGAAGTAGATTCTGATCCAGGGTCATGTTGAGACATCTTGCAATATGTAATAGAAAAAACAACATATAAAGCAAAAATATCAAATTCCTTAAATGACAGTTTCAGGAATGGGAAAAAATGCCAAATGAACAAGCCTCTAGCAACCAGAAGGAATGAAAAATGAGACTGAAATAATGTGATAAAAAGGTGGAGACAAGAATGACGCCCACATTTTTTGGCGCCAAAAATGACGCCCACATTATTGGCGCCAAAAATGACGCCCACATTATTGGCGCCAAGTACAAAGCCCATATTTTTTGGCGCAAAGTATGACGCCACATCCTGCGACGCCGAAAAAACGACGCCCACAATTTTGGTGCAAAAAAAGTCTGAACGTCAAATATGATGCAACCATACGCAAACTTCCGGCGTCAATTAGGGCGCCGGAAATGACAACATTTTTGCGCCAAAAACGTCAGCGCCAAAAATGATGCAATAAATTGAAGCATTTTCAGCCCCCGCGAGCCTAACAGCCCACAGGGAAAAAAAGTCAATTGAAAAAAAAAATATTTTAAGGTAAGAAAAAATATTTCATATGCATTATCCCAAATAATGAAACTGACTGTCTGAAATAAGGAATACTGATTATCCCGAATCAAGGCAAATATAAGTTTAAACACATATATTTAGAACTTTACATATAAAGTACCCAACCATAGCTTAGAGTGTCATAAAAAATAAGACTTACTTACCCTAAGACACTCATCTACATATAGTAGACAGCCAAACCAGTACTGAAACGAGAATCAGTAGAGGTAATGGTATATAAGAGTATATTGTCGATCTGAAAAGGGAGGTAAGAGATGAATCTCTATGACCGATAACAGAGAACCTATGAAATAGATCCTGTAGAAGGAGACCATTGAATTCAAATAGGCAATACTCTCTTCACATCCCTCTGACATTCACTGCACTCAGAGGAAAACCGGGCTCCAGCCTGCTGCGAAGCGCATATCAACGAAGAATCTAGCACAAACTTACTTCACCACCTCCATGGGAGGCAAAGTTTGTAAAACTGAATTGTGGGTGTGGTGAGGGGTGTATTTATAGGCATTTTGAGGTTTGGGAAACTTTGCCCCTCCTGGTAGGAATGTATATCCCATACGTCACTAGCTCATGGACTCTTGCTAATTACATGAAAGAAATAGCTCCCTCCACCTTAGGAACTGTCTGCCATGAGTCCCTTATGGTGTCAGATATGGGAAACATTTTCTTTAAAACAGGAGGGGGAGTGAACGGAATACCTTGTCTATCCCACTCCTTAGCAATAATATTCACAATCCTCTTAGGGACTGGAAAAACATCAGTGTAAACAGGAACCTCTAAGTATCTATCCATTTTACACAATTTCTCTGGGACCACTATAGGGTCACAATCATCTAGAGTTGCTAATAACTCCCTGAGCAATAAGCGGAGGTGTTCAAGCTTAAATTTAAAGGCCGTCATATCAGAATCTGTCTCCCTCAGATAACAAATCCCTCACCCCTTCAGAGCATTGTGAGGGCATATCGGATACGGCTACTAAAGCATGAGACGGCTCAGCATTTTTCCTTAACCCAGAGCTGTCGCGCTTTCCTTGTAAACCAGGCAGTTTGGATAAAACCTCTGTGAGGGTTGTATTCATAACTGTGGCCATGTCTTGTAAAGTAAATGAATTAGACGCACTAGAGGTACTTGGCTTCACTTGTGCGGGCGTTACTAGTTGTGACACTTGGGGAGAGCTAGATGGTGAACCCTCATTTACTTCTGACTGAGAATCATCTATTGCTCTATTTTTAAGCGCTAACATATGTTCTTTATAATTTATAGACATATCAGTACAATTGGGACACATTCTAACAGGGGGTTCCACAATGGCTTCCAAACATATTGAACAAGGATTTTCCTTGGTGTCAGACATGTTAAACAGGCTAGTAATGTAACAAGCAAGCTTGGAAAACACTATAATCAAAGTAAATAACACTTAGAAATAAAACGGTACTGTGCCTTTAAGAGAAAAAAAGCTGCACAAGTTCAGCAAAACAGTGTAAAAAAGCAGTAAACTTAACAAAATTTTTACAGTAGTATTTTACAGCCTTAGTAACTTTGCACAGCTATGCAAATAAACAATTAACCCCTTAATGGCAAAACCAGATTGAAAAAACGTCAAAACCGGTAAATAGCTCTGCTTTGGTGCCTACCTGCCCTTCAGAACGATTTGTGGGGAAAAAACCTCCTTTACAGCCCTGAAACACAGCAGGAACCACTGGAGAAGCAGTTGGATGTCTCTAAGGAAAAGAAACTGTGCAACTGAGGCGCGAAAATAGGCCCCTCCCACCTCACTCGATGTTTTGAGGCCATGTGGGTTAAACCATGTGGGTTAAAAAAACATAAAACAGCCACAATGACCCCTTTAGTCCCTTCAAAAAAGTGTTATAATTGCAACATTTACTGAACAAACAAAAAACATAATTTATGCTTACCTGATAAATTTATTTCTCTTGTAGTGTATCCAGTCCACGGATCATCCATTACTTATGGGATATTAACTCCTCCCCAACAGGAAGTGCAAGAGGATTCACCCAGCAGAGCTGCTATATAGCTCCTCCCCTAACTGCCATTACCAGTCATTCGACCGAAAACATGCAGAGAAAGGAAAACCATAGGGTGCAGTGGTGACTGTAGTTTAATGGAAAAATTACCTGCCTTAAAGTGACAGGGCGGCCCGTGGACTGGATACACTACAAGAGAAATAAATTTATCAGGTAAGCATAAATTATGTTTTCTCTTGTTAAGTGTATCCAGTCCACGGATCATCCATTACTTATGGGATACCAATACCAAAGCTAAAGTACACGGATGACGGGAGGGACAGGCAGGCTCTTTATACGGAAGGAACCACTGCCTGAAGAACCTTTCTCCCAAAAACAGCCTCCGAAGAAGCAAAAGTGTCAAATTTGTAAAATTTGGAAAAAGTATGAAGAGAAGACCAAGTTGCAGCCTTGCAAATCTGTTCAACAGAAGCCTCATTCTTAAAGGCCCAAGTGGAAGCCACAGCTCTAGTAGAATGTGCTGTAATTCTTTCAGGAGGCTGCTGTCCAGCAGTCTCATAGGCTAACCGTATTATGCTACGAAGCCAAAAGGAGAGAGAGGTAGCCGAAGCTTTTTGACCTCTCCTCTGACCAGAATAAACGACAAACAGGGAAGACGTTTGTCGAAAATCCTTAGTTGCCTGTAGATAAAATTTCAGGGCACGGACTACATCTAGATTGTGTAGCAGACGTTCCTTTTTCGAAGAAGGATTAGGACACAAAGATGGAACCACAATCTCTTGATTGATATTCCTGTTAGTGACCACCTTAGGTAGGAACCCAGGTTTAGTACGCAGAACTACCTTGTCTGAATGAAAAATCAGATAAGGAGAATCACAATGTAAGGCAGATAACTCAGAGACTCTTCGAGCCGAGGAAATCGCCATTAAAAACAGAACTTTCCAAGATAACAACTTGATATCAATGGAATGAAGGGGTTCAAACGGAACCCCCTGTAAAACATTAAGAACTAAGTTCAAACTCCATGGTGGAGCAACAGTTTTAAACACAGGCTTGATCCTAGCTAAAGCCTGACAAAAAGATTGAACGTCCGGAACTTCTGACAGACGTTTGTGTAAAAGAATGGACAGAGCTGAAATCTGTCCCTTTAAGGAACTAGCGGATAAACCCTTTTCTAAACCTTCTTGTAGAAAAGACAATATCCTCGGAATCCTAACCTTACTCCATGAGTAACTCTTGGATTCGCACCAATATAAGTATTTGCGCCATATCTTATGGTAAATCTTTCTGGTAACAGGCTTCCTAGCCTGTATTAAGGTATCAATAACTGACTCAGAAAAACCACGTTTTGATAAAATCAAGCGTTCAATTTCCAAGCAGTCAGCTTCAGAGAAATTAGATTTTGATGTTTGAAGGGACCCTGGATCAGAAGGTCCCGTTTCAGAGGTAGCGACCAAGGTGGACAGGATGACATGTCCACTAGATCTGCATACCAAGTCCTGCGTGGCCATGCAGGCGCTATTAGAATCACTGATGCTCTCTCCTGTTTGATTCTGGCAATCAATCGAGGAAGCATCGGGAAGGGTGGAAACACATAAGCCATCCCGAAGGTCCAAGGTGCTGTCAAAGCATCTATCAGAACCGCTCCCGGATCCCTGGATCTGGACCCGTAACGAGGAAGCTTGGCGTTCTGTCGAGACGCCATGAGATCTATCTCTGGTTTGCCCCAACGTCGAAGTATTTGGGCAAAGACCTCCGGATGAAGTTCCCACTCCCCCGGATGAAAAGTCTGACGACTTAAGAAATCCGCCTCCCAGTTCTCCACTCCCGGGATGTGGATTGCTGACAGGTGGCAAGAGTGAGACTCTGCCCAGCGAATTATCTTTGATACTTCCATCATTGCTAGGGAGCTTCTTGTCCCTCCCTGATGGTTGATGTAAGCTACAGTCGTGATGTTGTCCGACTGAAAACTGATGAACCCCCGAGTTGTTAACTGGGGCCAAGCCAGAAGGGCATTGAGAACTGCTCTCAATTCCAGAATGTTTATTGGTAGGAGACTCTCCTCCTGATTCCATTGTCCCTGAGCCTTCAGAGAATTCCAGACAGCGCCCCAACCTAGTTGGCTGGCGTCTGTTGTTACAATTGTCCAGTCCGGCCTGCTGAATGGCATCCCCCTGGACAGATGTGGCCGAGAAAGCCACCATAGAAGAGAATTTCTGGTCTCTTGATCCAGATTCAGAGTAGGGGACAAGTCTGAGTAATCCCCATTCCACTGACTTAGCATGCACAATTGCAGCGGTCTGAGATGTAGGCGTGCAAAGGGTACTATGTCCATTGCTGCTACCATTAAGCCCATCACCTCCATGCATTGAGCTACTGACGGGTGTTGAATGGAATGAAGGACACGGCATGCATTTTGAAGCTTTGTTAACCTGTCTTCTGTCAGGTAAATCTTCATTTCTACAGAATCTATAAGAGTCCCCAATAAGGGAACTCTTGTGAGTGGAAAGAGAGAACTCTTCTTTTCGTTCACCTTCCATCCATGCGACCTTAGAAATGCCAGTACTAACTCTGTATGAGACTTGGCAGTTTGAAAGCTTGAAGTTTGTATCAGAATGTCGTCTAGGTATGGAGCTACCGCAATTCCTTGCGGTCTTAGTACCGCCAGAAGAGCACCCAGAACCTTTGTGAAGATTCTCGGAGCCGTAGCCAATCCGAATGGAAGAGCTACAAACTGGTAATGCCTGTCTAGAAAGGCAAACCTTAGATACCGGTAAAGATCTTTGTGAATCGGTATGTGAAGGTAAGCATCCTTTAAATCCACTGTGGTCATGTACTGACCCTTTTGGATCATGGGTAAAATTGTCCGAATAGTTTCCATTTTGAACGATGTAACTCTTAGGAATTTGTTTAGGATCTTTAAATCCAAGATTGGCCTGAAAGTTCCCTCTTTTTTAGGAACCACAAACAGATTTGAGTAAAACCCTTGTCCTTGTTCCGACCGCGGAACCGGATGGATCACTCCCATTAATAAAAGATCTTGTACGCAGCGTAGAAACGCCTCTTTCTTTATTTGGTTTGTTGACAACCTTGACAGATGAAATCTCCCTCTTGGGGGAGAGAATTTGAAGTCTAGAAGGTATCCCTGAGATATGATCTCTAACGCCCAGGGATCCTGGACATCTCTTGCCCAAGCCTGGGCGAAGAGAGAAAGTCTGCCCCCCACTAGATCCGTTCCCGGATCGGGGGCCCTCGATTCATGCTGTCTTAGGGGCAGCAGCAGGTTTCCTGGCCTGCTTGCCCTTGTTCCAGGACTGGTTAGGTCTCCAGCCTTGTCTGTAGCGAGCAACAGCTCCTTCCTGTTTTGGTGCAGAGGAAGTTGATGCTGCTCCTGCTTTGAAATTACGAAAGGAACGAAAATTAGACTGTCTAGCCTTAGGTTTGGCTCTGTCTTGAGGCAGGGCATGGCCTTTACCTCCTGTAATGTCAGCGATAATTTCTTTCAACCCGGGCCCGAATAAGGTCTGCCCTTTGAAAGGTATATTAAGCAATTTAGATTTAGAAGTAACGTCAGCTGACCAGGATTTTAGCCACAGTGCTCTGCGTGCCTGAATGGCGAATCCGGAATTCTTAGTCGTAAGTTTAGTTAAATGTACTACGGCATCTGAAATAAATGAGTTAGCTAACTTAAGGGCTTTAAGCTTGTGTGTAATCTCATCTAATGGAGCTGATTCAAGTGTCTCTTCCAGAGACTCAAACCAAAATGCTGCTGCAGCCGTGACAGGCGCAATGCATGCAAGAGGTTGCAATATAAAACCTTGTTGAACAAACATTTTCTTAAGGTAACCCTCTAACTTTTTATCCATTGGATCTGAAAAGGCACAGCTATCCTCCACCGGGATAGTGGTACGCTTAGCTAAAGTAGAAACTGCTCCCTCCACCTTAGGGACCGTTTGCCATAAGTCCCGTGTGGTGGCGTCTATTGGAAACATCTTTCTAAATATCGGAGGGGGTGAGAACGGCACACCGGGTCTATCCCACTCCTTAGTAACAATTTCAGTAAGTCTCTTAGGTATAGGAAAAACGTCAGTACTCGCTGGTACCGCAAAATATTTATCCAACCTACACATTTTCTCTGGTATTGCAACTGTGTTACAATCATTCAGAGCCGCTAACACCTCCCCTAGTAATACACGGAGGTTTTCCAGCTTAAATTTAAAATTTGAAATATCTGAATCCAGTTTGTTTGGATCAGAACCGTCACCCGCAGAATGAAGCTCTCCGTCCTCATGTTCTGCAAATTGTGACGCAGTGTCTGACATGGCCCTAATATTATCAGCGCACTCTGTTCTCACCCCAGAGTGATCACGCTTACCTCTTAGTTCTGGTAATTTAGCCAAAACTTCAGTCATAACAGTAGCCATATCCTGTAATGTGATTTGTAATGGCCGCCCAGATGTACTCGGCGCTACAATATCACGCACCTCCCGAGCGGAAGATGCAGGTACTGACACGTGAGGCGAGTTAGTCGGCATAACTCTCCCCTCGTTGTTTGGTGAAATATGTTCAATTTGTACAGATTGACTTTTATTTAAAGTAGCATCAATACAGTTAGTACATAAATTTCTATTGGGCTCCACTTTGGCTTTAGCACATATAGCACAGATATCTTCCTCTGAATCAGACATGTTTAACACACTAGCAAATAAACTAGCAACTTGGAAATACTTTTCAAGTAATTTACTATAATATGAAAACGTACTGTGCCTATAAGAAGCACAGAAAAAGTTATGACAGTTGAAAATTAATAAACTGAAAAGTTATAGCATCAAATCTTTGTAAAAAACACAATTTTAGCAAAGGATTGCTCCCATTAGCAAAGGATAACTAACCCTGATAGCAGAAAAAAAATACAGAAATAAACGTTTTTTTATCACAGTCAACTACAATCTCACAGCTCTGCTGTGAGTGATTACCTCCCTCAAAACAAGTTTTGAAGACCCCTGAGTTCTGTAGAGATGAACCGGATCATGCAGGGAAGACAAACTTCTGACTGAATTTTTTGATGCGTAGCAAAAGCGCCAAAAAAGGCCCCTCCCCCTCACACATAACAGTGAGAGAGATCAGTAAACTGTCATAAATTAAATAAAACGACTGCCAAGTGGAAAAAAATAGTGCCCAAAACATTTTTTCACCCAGTACCTCAGAAAATTAAACGATTTTACATGCCAGCAAAAAACGTTTAACATTAATAAATTGAGTGTTATTAAAAAGCCTGTTGCTAGTCCCTGCAAATTAGGCTAAAGTTTTATGCATACAGTATAATTCCAGTGAAGTGCCATTCCCCAGAATACTGAAGTGTAAAATATACATACATGACAGCCTGATACCAGTTGCTGCTACTGCATTTAAGGCTGAGTTTACATTATATCGGTATGGCAGAATTTTCTCATCAATTCCATTGTCAGAAAATAATAAGCTGCTACATACCTCTTTGCAGATTAATCTGCCCGCTGTCCCCTGATCTGAAGTTTACCTCTCCTCAGATGGCCGAGAAACAGCAATATGATCTTAACTACTCCGGCTAAAATCATAGAAAAACTCAGGTAGATTCTTCTTCAAATTCTACCAGAGAAGGAATAACACACTCCGGTGCTATTATAAAATAACAAACTTTTGATTGAAGGTATGAAACTAAGTATAATCACCACAGTCCTCTCACACATCCTATCTATTCGTTGGGTGCAAGAGAATGACTGGTAATGGCAGTTAGGGGAGGAGCTATATAGCAGCTCTGCTGGGTGAATCCTCTTGCACTTCCTGTTGGGGAGGAGTTAATATCCCATAAGTAATGGATGATCCGTGGACTGGATACACTTAACAAGAGAAACGTTTTTTCCTAACAGTGTCACCAGTAACTTATGAGCCCTTCAAGCAAGCTGAAATTCCTATCCAAGTGTCTGAATACAGCTTACCCTTCCCTCATGGGGATATTGCCCGCCTTTTCTAGAATTAACACTGTCTGTCTAGAAAAAATATAGACTGAACATACCTCATATGCAGCTTAGCATGCAAACCGTTCCCCCAACTGAAGTTTTCCTGTACTCTTCAGCCCTTGTGAGAACAGCAGTGGATCTTAGTTACAAAGTGCTAAGATCATAATCCTCCTTGCAGAAATCTTCATCCCTTTTCTGTCAGAGTGTAAATAGTACACACCAGTACCATTTAAAATAAACTTTTGCTTGAGAAATAAAAAACTAACATTTTTGTCACCACACTCGCTCTGCCCTTCCTAGTTTCTTAGAGTAGGCAAAGAGAATGACCGGGGGGGTGGAGCTAAGGGGGGAGCTATATAGACCGCTCTTCAGTGGGTGCTCTCTTTGCCACTTCCTGTTGGGAAGGAGAACATCCCACAAGTAAGGATGAATCCGTGGACTTGATACATCTTACAAGAGAAATAAAATATAAGATTATTCCCCCCTGTTCAATAATCCCCCTCAGGAGATATTAACCCTTGATTCTATACAGATAAAAGGAGTCACACTGTGACCCTGTCTTCTTGCTTTATACATGTATAAAATATGAAACGATCTTACTAGAATCTACGCTGTGGAACAGGAACACAGCCCTTCAAGTGTGACAGATAGTAGCATAGCTTCTGACATGGACTTGAGTGAAGAAAGCAGGAATCGAAACTCTTCAACGCTGATTGCTTATGCAGCTGTTAATATGAGTCGGGATGGTTTTGCAGAAAGGACTCTCCCTGCATCTCCGGACTCTAACTTTCATCCATGCTCTCACTGAGAGGCTGACAGGACTACTTAAAACTCCAGTCCCATCTTGAAGAGTACGACTCTCCATAAGAGACTACTCTAAAATCTTCAAACACTTCTCTGCCAACCTCCTGTGACGAAAGGCAAAGAATGACTGGGGTTATGAGGAAGTGGGAGAGGTATTTAAGCCTTTGGCTGGGGTGTCTGCCTCCTCCTGGTGGCCAGGTTCAGTATTTTCCACAAGTAAGGAATGCAGCTGTCGACTCTAACCATATTAAGATGGAAATGAGTGTACTGTGCCTTTAAATTAATTGTTGATGAAAGGAGCAAAGACCGCAATAAACCCCAGGCAACCCACTGAGGTGCCTACCTGTCCTGCAGCCAGAAGAAACTTAATTCTACTCCCAAAAGTCTGTTTCAGACCTATAACGGCTTTTTTAAGTGAAAGTAAAGTTAGGTGGTCAGCTTAGCACAGTTAGATCTGTTAGTTAAAAATAATAGGAGTTTAATTCATCGTTTTTCTTTAAGCTAGCTATTTCTAAATAACATTTTCGCCAAATACAAACTATTTTTCCGATTTTTAAATCTCCACGCTTACAAATACATAATTTTCCTTCCTTGTCACGTTTTTATTTAATCCAATTGACTTTCTGGCTGATCGGTGGCCGTGAAGCTACGTCATCAAAATAGGTATTCTAATACGCATGCGCAAACTCTGTTCTACACACAATTCTGTCGGACGTGCATGCCCAATTCGCGCATGCGCAAGATTTTTCTCCGTTTCTGCCGAGAAAGTCATATGTGGACACTGCTGCTCTGTAACAATATTGAAGAGCATATTAGGGTGAGAACAAAATCGCATGCGCATTGCAGCCCTAATCTTTGATTTGCGCATGCGTAATGTGTTCCGTGATCGTGAACGCGCATTTAAGGTACGAATAGAGCGGGTGGGACCACTATACGTAAAGGCCTAAAAATACAGGAAGAGGAGGGTGGGCGGGGCAAGGACAAACACGGTAGGGAAATAAAATAACGTAAATTTTGGCAAAGAAAATAAATTAAAAAAAACACAGCGATGCATATATACTACTGCTAAATATTACATAGATGTATTGCTGAGGGAAAAAATGTACTTTCACTTTAACTAATTTTCTCTCCCAAAGCAGCCATAACTGCGTCACCAACTCTCCTAGCAGAAGCCGACAGCGCAACTGAAAGCGCTCCTAAAAACTAACCCGCCTCTAACAAGGACCCTCCCCTAATAAGATCAGGAGTGGTCCCGGTGGTCAAAGGGATAATACATAGCCGCAATAATAAATAGACAGTGCTGCCCAGATCACTACCAGAGTAAACAGCACAGCTGAGCCACCAATTAAATAAAATAAAAGGTCTCCTCACTGTCTCCCAGTACCTGCCAAACAACTGCCCATAAATTAACCCTTCCTTAGCTGGGTAAAGAAAAGCACCCTGTTGAAGCAGTAGTTAACTGCTGAAGTGCCAATTTTTTCTGCTTGTTCCTTTCCCCAGAAAAAATCAAAATGGCATTTACCTGAAAAACAGTCTGCCCGGCAGCAGGACAGCTCACCTGGTTTGAGAGGGTGCAGCACCTCACATCGACCAGTGGAATAAGAAAGAAAATGAGTAAACCTACTCAGGCTTTCTGATTAGGGCAGCAACAACCTTGGGAAAACACAGAGAGGATTGTACCTCACAAGTTCCCAATTGCTCAAAAGCCACCACTGTCCTACTGAAGAGACTGACATGGACCAAGGCTAGACCCCATGAAAGATCAGAGCAAACCTACTCGGCTTCAAAATAATAAAATCTTGATTGAAGAAAACTTCTTATCAGACATCTAAACTTCACCTCCTCCTTGCACTGTAGGCAAAGAGAATGACTGGGGGATTGTGGGTAGGGAAGTGATGCTCTTTGCCTCCTCCTGCTGGCCAGGAGTGATATTCCCAACAGTAATTGATGATGATCTGTAGACTCAGTGTCATTAGAAAGTTACATCTCTTTTGGCTCCATTTGTAGGCCCTTTTCCATAACAGCATAGCTAGGTAGGCTTAGGGGCATGCCTTGAGCACTACAGTATATGTCAGGAATATTGGCAACAATGTTTGAACACATCAACATTGGAATGCAGTGAAAGCAAGATTTCAACATGACAGAATCCATGACTAGAGGGAGACCGGGAATAACCTCAATACTATGATATGCTTATAAAAATGTATTTATAATGACCCTTTAGTAATAAAAATAAACTGAATCATGAAAGTTTAATTTTGACATCCATTATATAACTTTAAAGGGACAGTCTTTAACTAACCCATTCCCCAGCTTTGCACAACCAACTTTGTTAGATTAATTTACTTTATAACAGTTAAACCTCTAAATTTCAAAGGCTCTATTGACAGTCTCTTAATCACATGATTTTCTATTTGCTTTTCATAACAGGAGACTGATTGTACATGTGGGCCATATAGATAACAACGTGTTCACGCCCGGGAAGTTATTTAAGAGTTGGCACAACACAATACTAAATGCAACTCAACAGATTTTAAACAGTCACAGTCATGTGATCAGGGGGCTGTCAGAAGATGCTTAGAGGTAAATCACAGAGGTAAAAAGTATATTAATATAACTGTGTTGGTTGTGCAAAACTGGGTAATAAATGGATTATCTAATGTAGACTGTCCCTTTAAAGGGATATGAAACTGAAATTTTTTTTTTATTTAGACAGAGCACACAATTTTAAAAAAACTATTTCCAATTTACTTATATCATCAACTTTGCTTTGTTCCCATGGCATTCTTTGTTTAAGAGCTAGTTAGGTAGGTGTTTGGAGAACTATATGACAGGAAATAGTGCTGCCATCTAGTGCTATTGCAAAAGGATAACATTCTTGCAAAGCTGCTGCCGTATAGTGCTCCAAATATGGGCTGGCTCCTGAACTTACATCCCTGCTTTTCAACACAATATAAGAGTACGAAGAAAAATTAATAAATTAGAACGTTGTTTAAAATTGCATGCTCTATCTGAATCAAAGAAAAACTATATAATACTACTATTATACAAAAAAATACAGAACGTGGCATAACTATAGTAAAAAATATCACTTTAAAATTACTGGATAAATTGCTTTATCTTTAATTAAGAAAAAAAAAGTTTAAAGGGACATTAAACCCACATTTTTTCTTTCATGATTCAGATAGAGAATACCATTTTAAACAACTTCCTAATTTACTTCTATTATCTAATTTGTTTCATTCTCTTGATATTCTTTCCTGAAAAGCATATCTAGATAGGCTCAGTAGCTTCTCATTGGTGGCTGCACACAGATGCCTCATGTGATTGGCTCACCCATGTGCATTACTATTTCTTTAGCAAAGGATATCTAAAGAATGAAGCAAATTGGATAATAGAAGTAAATTGGAATGTTTAAAATTGTATTTTCTACCTGAATCATGAAAGAAAATGTTTGGGTTTAACGCCCCTTTAAATTTGATCATTTAAAGGACTAAGCAAGTTCACAATATATACCTCCATGGGGATGTCTACCAGGCCAAATTGTTCATTGAATTCTGGAGAAGAGCCAGATAAGAGGCACACAATCGCTAAGCCTGACAAGATAATACTCCAAAGCAAAGGTTTGTTCTCTCGTAGGCTTTCCATGAAAGGGTGACCCTATAATAAAAAAACAAAAAACAAACCAGGGCTTAGTCAAAAGGATACTGGCATTGATTCATACATAAACGGTTTAGAATCGTTGTGAAACTGTTAGTTTAAGTATAAAGGTTCACACCATTCCAGGGGTTATAGTCTTCTAGATTAAGGGATATTAACCCCCTATAAAATAGATCAATCAATCATAGTAATAAATTATTGCATTGCACATTCATTTTTTTTTTCCAGCTATTACTGTAATGCACTCTGAAAACTGTACTTTTTACCCAGGAACTGGAAACTTGAACTATATACTGGCTGCATTATCTTAGATCATTGGTTTCCTTGGGCATTTTTAGTTTTGAAATTTGGGTTAGATTTGGTACATAATTCATAGGTACATCTGAGTGTTACCTTGCATGCTTATTCTTTCAAGGGTTTGTAGGATGGCACCATGAAAAGCTTTTGCACAGCAACAGACGTTTTCCTATCTGTGGTATCAGAGCTGAGAAAATTGCAGACCATCTACAAACTTTATTATTAGTTACCAAGCCTGGAATATCACCAGCAGCATTACTGTGGCTTTCAGTTAATATAAAAGGATACCAAAACTAGGATACACTGAACCAACAGATTTGAACAGTACTGACAGACAACACTTTTAGGTTCCTGGTTTTATCATTAACTGCCAGTTTGCCTAAGTACGAGATTAAACAAAAAAAAGTATGCTTAAACTAATTTCCTTCATGATGGAGATATTCCATGAGTCATCAGATGTGGGAATATTACCCTCCTGACCACTAGGAGTAGGCAAAAAAAAAAAAAACACCAGAGCTTTAAATCCCTCCCACTTCCCATGATCCTCAGTCATACATATTATAGTCAAGTAGATGAGGAAAACACAAAAGCAGGAAAGATAAAGTGGGGCAAAGAAGCACAAAACAAGTACTGCCACCACCTAAAGAAAAATAAAGGGTGTGGCTCATGGACTCTTACCATCATGAAAGAAATTAATCAGTTAAGCATACATTTTGTTTTCTTTCATCAGAACATGTAGAAATCAATATCAAAGTTGTGGAGTGCACAAGATCACTGTGAATAGGGAGAACAGTAGTGAAGGCAGGACATTACTATTCAGGCACTACAGCCCAGAGAACTTTCCTGTCAAAGGCAGCCTCAGAAAAAGTATACACATCAAAAAGTGTGGAAAGACCAAGCAACTGCCATACAAATCTGATCAATAGAAGCCTCATTACAAAGGCCCAATAAGTAGCAATTGCTTAAGTGGAATAAGCAGTAATACGATCGGGGGAGTTTTCTGGGTAACCCAATAAACCTTGCGAATTAAAGCTTTAAGCCAGTCTTCTAAAGTAACAGCCGTAGCTGTCTGACCTTTGCGATGCCCGAGTCTGAAATAATTCACATAGTATTTAAGAGCTCTTACAACATCCAAGTTGTGGAGAAAACGCTCTTTAGAATTCTTAGGAGCAGGACAAAAAGAAGGAACCACAATTTTCTGATTGATAGTATTTGTAGATACCACTTTAGGAAGAAAAGAATAACTTTGAAGAACAGCCTTATCCTGATAAAAATAAAAATTTAGAAAAGGAGGATCGCAAGACAAATCTGAAAGCTCAGAGACTCTTCTAACTGAATAAATAGCTAGAAGAAAAATAATCTTCCAAGATAAAAGCTGAAGATCCAAAAGGAGGAGTTTGAAAAACCCTCAAAAGCAGATTCAGATTCCAATGAGAAATTAGAAAAATAACTGGTTTAATCCTAATCAGAGCCTGAACAAAGGCCTGAAATTCGGGAATTTTAGCACTTTTCTTATGAAACAGAACAGAAAGAGCTGAAATCTGCCCCTTCAGAGAACTGGCTGATAAACGTTTATCTAAGCCTCAAAGCAGGAACTCAAGAACTCGAGGAATTCTAAAAGAATTCCAATTGGGAACCTTTGCAGGGTATTAATAACCTTGTCAGAAAAACCTCTCAGAGAGAATTAAGCGTTCAATCATCATGCCGTCAAATTCAGAGATTCGAGATCTTGATAAAAGAGAGAGATGAGATCCTTTCGTGGAAGAAGTCTCCAAGGCGAGCACAAGGACATCTGCACGAGATATACAAACCAAATTCTGCGAGGTCACGCTTGAGCAATCAGAATTGCTGAGGCTTGTTCCTGCTTGATTCTGGCTATCACCCTGGATGGCATCACAAACAGAAGAAACAAATCAGGATGAACGTCCAAGGGACCACAAGAGCGCAGTTTGTGATTCAAAAGGGAGGTCATGAGATCTCTCTCTGGCAGACTCCAACGCCTCACAATTTGGTTGAAAAACTTTTGGATTGCCGAGCCCATACCCCTGGTGAAGAGACTGGCAGACTCAAAGTCTGCCTCTCAATTGTCCACACCTGGAATATGGATGGCAGAAATCCATCTATCTGCAATGATAGGGTTATGACAGACTGATGATGTTGGACACTTCCTTCATGACTAAGGAACTGCAAGTTCCTACCTAATGATTGACATAAGCTACTGCTGTGACATTGTCTGGCTGGTATCTCAGAAAAGATTTGTGTCTGAGGTTGGACCAACTCTGAAAAGCCCATGGAGTTCAAGAACATTTATTAGTAATCTCACCTCCTGAGGAGAGCAAACTCCCTGTGCTCTTGGAGACACAACAGACTGCACCCTAAACTAAGAGGCTTGCATCTGTGGAAATCACTGGACGAAGAAACAATGCTCCCTGAATCAGGGAATGTTGAGTCTGCCACCATGACAGGGACTGCCTTGTCTTGATATCTAACAAAATCCTCTAAGACAGATGCTCGTGGCCCCCACTCCACTGATGCAGCATCTGCAATTCGAGGGCCTGAAGATGAAATCTGGCAAAAAAAATGCATCTGATGCAGCCACCAGGAGACCTACAATTTCCATGCACTGAGCAATGGAAGGGAGAGGATTCAGCCGCAGAAGGGCACATGCCTGTTACAGCTTCATTCTGCATTGATCTGTCAAAGACAAAGCCAAGGAATTTATTATGAACCCCAGAAAAGACACATGAGTCTGATGGGTTAATGAGCTATTTGGAAGCTTTATTTACCAACAGTGATTCTGAAGCAAATGAAGAACCATCTCCATCTGAGTGCGAGACACAACTAGATGAAAAGTAGGAGCCTGAACCAGAATGTTGTCCAAGTAAGGAACTACAGAAATGAATTGAGCTTGAACTACAGACAACAGAGCTCCCAGTACTTTTGTAAAAACTCTGGGAGCTGTAGCCAGACCAAAAAGGAGGGAAACAAACTGATAATGCTTGTCTAAGAAAGCAAATCGCAGGAACGTGACATGATCCCTGTGATAGGGATATGCAAATAAGCATCCTACATCTATGGAAGAAATGACCCTCCTGCACTAAAGGAAGCAAAGTGCTAATTGTCTCCATCTTAGGAGGAACTTTAAGCAATTTGTTCAGAATTTTGAGATTCAAAACAAGTCAAAAAGTAAGGGGTTTAACCCCAGGTTCGCCCCAAGTTACGCCAATATATACATGGACCACTTTGAACATCTTTATGTTTGGTCCAGTATGGTGCCTGGGGCGAGCCTGGTGTCCTGCGAAGGTACATAGATGATGTGCTATGTATTTGGAAGGGAGATTCACAATCCTTACAGGTCTTTATTGCCTTTTTAAATAATAATAATATGAATATCATACTTACCCCAGAAATACATAAAACAGAGGCTACTTTCTTAGACTTATCAATTTCAGTAAAAGATGGGGATATTCACACTAAAACTTTCTTTAAGAAATGTGATACCAACACTTACATCCGACACGATAGCCAACATCATCCTACATGGCTCCAAGCCATCCCAAAAGGTCAGTTTCAGCGCATCAGACGCAATTGCAACACACTAAAGGATTATGATGAGCAGTCTATCCTACTTAAAAATAGATTTTTACAAAAAGGATATAAAAAGAACCAATTAGAATCAGATAACTCATCAGAGATCGAGACAGAGAGACCACTCTAAGTGGACATAGGAATAAACCTATACAAGAAAGCACTTTTCCCCGATTCATTACCACCTTTAATTCAGGTCACCATCAGATCAAAAATATTATAAATAAACACTGGCATGTTCTTCAAAGTGATGAAATTCTGGATAAAATTATACCAAACAAACCACAGATTACTTTTAGAAAAGGTCATAATTTAAAACAAAAACTAGCCCCCTCATTAATAAAAGGAATGACCCCCCCAATTCCGTTATCTATTTCAAACATTCAGGGTTTCTATACGTGTGGCCGTTGCAAGGGCTGCAATTACACTAAGAGAGTTCACAAAACCTTCACCTCGACAGTAACAGGGAAATTGTTTATAATTAAAAATTTCATTACATGCAAAACTACTAATGTTATCTACCTTTTACAATGTAATTGTAAAATTCAATATTTAGGACAAACCTCCCGATTCCTAAAAACACGTATTTTAGAACATCTGAATAAAATAGAAAAAAAACACGATAACCATGGGGTACCCATACATTGTAATTCTTGCCTAGTTTTCAACAAAGAGCATTTCCTTTGGTTAGGAATAGAGAAGGTGTCTACACATTGGAGAGGAGGCACAATAGAGAAACAACTAGACAAAAGAGAACTATGGTGGATTCACACCATGAGAACATATAAAAATTGGGGTTTAAATAAAGATATCAAAATAGCGGCATTCATTTAATAATATCCCTAGAAATTCCTTTATTTACTCAATTTCAGGTTGTTATATTTTCAAGTCCTCCATATTATCATTCAACATAATTTTAATACACTAATTTTTACTATATGTATTTTTCACTTAGTGTCTATATTAGACTTTAGAGCACTTTTATATTTCTTTCACTCATAAATAACCCTAAGCTATGGATGTATTTAGTTTTTTATTACGTATCCTTGTAAGAATACTTATGGATTATGTAACTTTTACAAATATCACAGCTTCAAATTTCACGAGTCATTTAAATATTAAATTACGTTACATTCTTCTAAATAAGACTAAGTAGGCACTATAACTCACAGTCTAAACACATATTCACAATAGTAATTACACACACAATGTTTAAAGTTTTTATTTAACACAATGTGCACTTTTTTTTACTTTTTTATTATCTTTGGGTAAAATATAAGAAACGAAGTTCTTCGTAACAAATTACAAAAAAAAAAATAAAAAAAATTTGATACGCTATTCAAACTATATGGATTTGAATCATTTTTTGAAGCGAATGATCTTTGCTGTTACTGTAGTTGGAATATATACATCACAATGTCATTTAGAGATATGTTGTTTTTCTATAAATGCTGTTTCGTTACGAATGTAATAAATCTAACGTAATGTAGATCAAAGTTATATACGATAACATATGATGAAAATCATCCTTATATTTTATATGCATGAGAAAGAACAAATACTGTTCATATCTTTTCCGCTTTTTTCTAGACAATTTAAATGCATTTAATTCCGATATAAAGGACACAATAAACAAAAGTCAAAAGATCCTCCCCTCTCAAATATGGACCTATCAACAACTCCCTTGCAGACTGAAAAGCTTTGCAAACTCCATACAGATTGGCCGCCTTCGTTTAGCACACAACTTTGCACAGATTGGCAGTTTGACTCACATGACTCCAACCGGACCTGAAAAGGAACACATGCACCATTGACTACCTGTATGAGGACTGAATCTCGAGTCAGTCCCAATTGGTCAACTTATAGATATCGTTTCTGATTGGTTAAAAATCGGATTGACGCCATACTATGTATTTTAACTATAAACTTATCAAAAATATCGGCATTTGAAATTTTAATAACAATTTAAGTATATAATTAGTCTGCCACCAATCCATATTCTTTATTTTGTTTTATTTTTCACATTGTATATTGTAAATCCAACTTCCTGTCTTACACAGGAAATTGGATAGCATCACCTCTGTATATAAACCGGCTTGTGGACACAGCAATGATACACAGCTACTTGCTTTTATTGATTTTATATTGCTCTTGAGAAAGACTTGCTAAAAGTTGAAACGCTTTGAGCTTAAATAAATATCTTTTTATCAAAGTTGGAAGACTGTTGATATTCTTCTTTGCTGAGACAAGCCGGATTCTCCTATTTATGGAGTAAGTTACTATTTTGTTTTTTCTTGATTTACTGGACACCTTTGGTCATTTTGAGTCTTCATTTGCTTGCAGACCTATTAACAGGTTCTTGAGAGATTCTGAAACTATTCGGGGGAACTACACCACTCTGGAGACACATTACATCGTAGCTGAACTCCCACTACTTATGGAGTGAGTATACTGCACTTATATTAATTGGATCCTACACACACCTCAAGCCCTTTTTCTCTTCACCATATAGAGAAACATCACTGTACAGACCAGCGCCATCTATTTGCCATTTTTCCACTTGTATAAAACAGTCACAGAGGAGAGACTGTAAGAAGGCTGCGGTCTTATCTAAAAGGAGAGTATCAGTTCTTGTTGTTACATTTTAAGTGTTATTTTCCATCTAGCACTGTATATTGTATCTTTTTGTATCTATATTTCACTTGGGAAGCCTGCAACATTTCTCACTGAGAAAAGACATTTCACTGCCTGGCTGATCACTCATTGCCTGCCCCTCTGAATGGCAGGTTACTGGAAGGAGGATTTGGGCCTCCGATCTGTTACATTGGTGTTCAACCTTGGTACTCCAGAGATTTTGGAACCACATTTCCCATAATGCTCAGACATCAGCTGGCTGAGAATCATGGGAAAACAGAATTTATGTTTACCTGATAAATTACTTTCTCCAACGGTGTGTCCGGTCCACGGCGTCATCCTTACTTGTGGGATATTCTCTTCCCCAACAGGAAATGGCAAAGAGCCCAGCAAAGCTGGTCACATGATCCCTCCTAGGCTCCGCCTACCCCAGTCATTCGACCGACGTTAAGGAGGAATATTTGCATAGGAGAAACCATATGGTACCGTGGTGACTGTAGTTAAAGAAAATAAATTATCAGACCTGATTAAAAAAACCAGGGCGGGCCGTGGACCGGACACACCGTTGGAGAAAGTAATTTATCAGGTAAACATAAATTCTGTTTTCTCCAACATAGGTGTGTCCGGTCCACGGCGTCATCCTTACTTGTGGGAACCAATACCAAAGCTTTAGGACACGGATGAAGGGAGGGAGCAAATCAGGTCACCTAAATGGAAGGCACCACGGCTTGCAAAACCTTTCTCCCAAAAATAGCCTCAGAAGAAGCAAAAGTATCAAACTTGTAAAATTTGGTAAAAGTGTGCAGTGAAGACCAAGTCGCTGCCCTACATATCTGATCAACAGAAGCCTCGTTCTTGAAGGCCCATGTGGAAGCCACAGCCCTAGTGGAATGAGCCGTGATTCTTTCGGGAGGCTGCCGTCCGGCAGTCTCGTAAGCCAATCTGATGATGCTTTTAATCCAAAAAGAGAGAGAGGTAGAAGTTGCTTTTTGACCTCTCCTTTTACCGGAATAAACAACAAACAAGGAAGATGTTTGTCTAAAATCCTTTGTAGCATCTAAATAGAATTTTAGAGCGCGAACAACATCCAAATTGTGCAACAAACGTTCCTTCTTTGAAACTGGTTTCGGACACAGAGAAGGTACGATAATCTCCTGGTTAATGTTTTTGTTGGAAACAACTTTTGGAAGAAAACCAGGTTTAGTACGTAAAACCACCTTATCTGCATGGAACACCAGATAAGGAGGAGAACACTGCAGAGCAGATAATTCTGAAACTCTTCTAGCAGAAGAAATTGCAACTAAAAACAAAACTTTCCAAGATAATAACTAATATCAACGGAATGTAAGGGTTCAAACGGAACCCCCTGAAGAACTGAAAGAACTAAGTTGAGACTCCAAGGAGGAGTCAAAGGTTTGTAAACAGGCTTAATTCTAACCAGAGCCTGAACAAAGGCTTGAACATCTGGCACAGCTGCCAGCTTTTTGTGAAGTAACACAGACAAGGCAGAAATCTGTCCCTTCAGGGAACTAGCAGATAATCCTTTTTCCAATCCTTCTTGAAGGAAGGATAGAATCTTAGGAATCTTAACCTTGTCCCAAGGGAATCCTTTAGATTCACACCAACAGATATATTTTTTCCAAATTTTGTGGTAAATCTTTCTAGTTACAGGCTTTCTGGCCTGAACAAGAGTATCGATAACAGAATCTGAGAACCCTCGCTTCGATAAGATCAAGCGTTCAATCTCCAAGCAGTCAGCTGGAGTGAAACCAGATTCGGATGTTCGAACGGACCCTGAACAAGAAGGTCTCGTCTCAAAGGTAGCTTCCAAGGTGGAGCCGATGACATATTCACCAGATCTGCATACCAAGTCCTGCGTGGCCACGCAGGAGCTATCAAGATCACCGACGCCCTCTCCTGATTGATCCTGGCTACCAGCCTGGGGATGAGAGGAAACGGCGGGAACACATAAGCTAGTTTGAAGGTCCAAGGTGCTACTAGTGCATCCACTAGAGCCGCCTTGGGATCCCTGGATCTGGACCCGTAGCAAGGAACTTTGAAGTTCTGACGAGAGGCCATCAGATCCATGTCTGGAATGCCCCACAGCTGAGTGACTTGGGCAAAGATTTCCGGATGGAGTTCCCACTCCCCCGGATGCAATGTCTGACGACTCAGAAAATCCGCTTCCCAATTTTCCACTCCTGGGATGTGGATAGCAGACAGGTGGCAGGAGTGAGACTCCGCCCATAGAATGATTTTGGTCACTTCTTCCATCGCTAGGGAACTCCTTGTTCCCCCCTGATGGTTGATGTACGCAACAGTTGTCATGTTGTCTGATTGAAACCGTATGAACTTGGCCCTCGCTAGCTGAGGCCAAGCCTTGAGAGCATTGAATATCGCTCTCAGTTCCAGAATATTTATCGGTAGAAGAGATTCTTCCCGAGACCAAAGACCCTGAGCTTTCAGGGATCCCCAGACCGCGCCCCAGCCCATCAGACTGGCGTCGGTCGTGACGATGACCCACTCCGGTCTGCGGAATGTCATCCCTTGTGACAGGTTGTCCAGGGACAGCCACCAACGGAGTGAGTCTCTGGTCCTCTGATTTACTTGTATCTTCGGAGACAAGTCTGTATAGTCCCCATTCCACTGACTGAGCATGCACAGTTGTAATGGTCTTAGATGAATGCGCGCAAACGGAACTATGTCCATTGCCGCTACCATCAAACCGATCACTTCCATGCACTGCGCTATGGAAGGGAGAGGAACGGAATGAAGTATCCGACAAGAGTCTAGAAGTTTTGTTTTTCTGGCCTCTGTCAGAAAAATCCTCATTTCTAAGGAGTCTATTATTGTTCCCAAGAAGGGAACCCTTGTTGACGGAGATAGAGAACTCTTTTCCACGTTCACTTTCCATCCGTGAGATCTGAGAAAGGCCAGGACAATGTCCGTGTGAGCCTTTGCTTGAGGAAGGGACGACGCTTGAATCAGAATGTCGTCCAAGTAAGGTACTACAGCAATGCCCCTTGGTCTTAGCACAGCTAGAAGGGACCCTAGTACCTTTGTGAAAATCCTTGGAGCAGTGGCTAATCCGAAAGGAAGCGCCACAAACTGGTAATGCTTGTCCAGGAATGCAAACCTTAGGAACCGATGATGTTCCTTGTGGATAGGAATATGTAGATACGCATCCTTTAAATCCACTGTGGTCATGAATTGACCTTCCTGGATGGAAGGAAGAATAGTTCGAATGGTTTCCATCTTGAACGATGGAACCTTGAGAAACTTGTTTAAGATCTTGAGATCTAAGATTGGTCTGAACGTTCCCTCTTTTTTTGGGAACTATGAACAGATTGGAGTAGAACCCCATCCCTTGTTCTCTTAATGGAACAGGATGAATCACTCCCATTTTTAACAGGTCTTCTACACAATGTAAGAATGCCTGTCTTTTTATGTGGTCTGAAGACAACTGAGACCTGTGGAACCTCCCCCTTGGGGGAAGCCCCTTGAATTCCAGAAGATAACCTTGGGAGACTATTTCTAGCGCCCAAGGATCCAGAACATCTCTTGCCCAAGCCTGAGCGAAGAGAGAGAGTCTGCCCCCCACCAGATCCGGTCCCGGATCGGGGGCCAACATTTCATGCTGTCTTGGTAGCAGTGGCAGGTTTCTTGGCCTGCTTTCCCTTGTTCCAGCCTTGCATTGGTCTCCAAGCTGGCTTGGCTTGAGAAGTATTACCCTCTTGCTTAGAGGACGTAGCACTTTGGGCTGGTCCATTTCTACGAAAGGGACGAAAATTAGGTTTATTTTTTGCCTTGAAAGGCCGATCCTGAGGAAGGGCGTGGCCCTTACCCCCAGTGATATCAGAGATAATCTCTTTCAAGTCAGGGCCAAACAGCGTTTTCCCCTTGAAAGGAATGTTAAGTAGCTTGTTCTTGGAAGACGCATCAGCTGACCAAGATTTCAACCAAAGCGCTCTGCGCGCCACAATAGCAAACCCAGAATTCTTAGCCGCTAACCTAGCCAATTGTAAAGTGGCGTCTAGGGTGAAAGAATTAGCCAATTTGAGAGCATTGATTCTGTCCATAATCTCCTCATAAGGAGGAGAATCACTATCGACCGCCTTTATCAGCTCATCGAACCAGAAACATGCGGCTGTAGCTACAGGGACAATGCATGAAATTGGTTGTAGAAGGTAACCCTGCTGAACAAACATCTTTTTAAGTAAACCTTCTAATTTTTTATCCATAGGATCTTTGAAAGCACAACTATCCTCTATGGGTATAGTGGTGCGTTTGTTTAAAGTGGAAACCGCTCCCTCGACCTTGGGGACTGTCTGCCATAAGTCCTTTCTGGGGTCGACCATAGGAAACAATTTTTTAAATATGGGGGGAGGGACGAAAGGAATACCGGGCCTTTCCCATTCTTTATTAACAATGTCCGCCACCCGCTTGGGTATAGGAAAAGCTTCTGGGAGCCCCGGGACCTCTAGGAACTTGTCCATTTTACATAGTTTCTCTGGGATGACCAACTTGTCACAATCATCCAAAGTGGATAATACCTCCTTAAGCAGAATGCGGAGATGTTCCAACTTAAATTTAAACGTAATCACATCAGGTTCAGCTTGTTGAGAAATGTTCCCTGAATCAGTAATTTCTCCCTCAGACAAAACCTCCCTGGCCCCATCAGACTGGGTTAGGGGCCCTTCAGAACCATTATTATCAGCGTCGTCATGCTCTTCAGTATCTAAAACAGAGCAGTCGCGCTTACGCTGATAAGTGTTCATTTTGGCTAAAATGTTTTTGACAGAATTATCCATTACAGCCGTTAATTGTTGCATAGTAAGGAGTATTGGCGCGCTAGATGTACTAGGGGCCTCCTGAGTGGGCAAGACTCGTGTAGACGAAGGAGGGAATGATGCAGTACCATGCTTACTCCCCTCACTTGAGGAATCATCTTGGGCATCATTGTCATTGTCACATAAATCACATTTATTTAAATGAATGGGAATTCTGGCTTCCCCACATTCAGAACACAGTCTATCTGGTAGTTCAGACATGTTAAACAGGCATAAACTTGATAACAAAGTACAAAAAACGTTTTAAAATAAAACCGTTACTGTCACTTTAAATTTTAAACTGAACACACTTTATTACTGCAATTGCGAAAAAACATGAAGGAATTGTTCAAAATTCACCAAATTTTCACCACAGTGTCTTAAAGCCTTAAAAGTATTGCACACCAAATTTGGAAGCTTTAACCCTTAAAATAACGGAACCGGAGCCGTTTTTAACTTTAACCCCTTTACAGTCCCTGGTATCTGCTTTGCTGAGACCCAACCAAGCCCAAAGGGGAATACGATACCAAATGACGCCTTCAGAAAGTCTTTTCTAAGTATCAGAGCTCCTCTCACATGCGACTGCATGTCATGCCTCTCAAAAACAAGTGCGCAACACCGGCGCGAAAATGAGGCTCTGCCTATGATTTGGGAAAGCCCCTAAAGAATAAGGTGTCTAAAACAGTGCCTGCCGATATTATTATATCAAAATACCCAGAATAAATGATTCCTCAAGGCTAAATATGTGTTAATAATGAATCGATTTAGCCCAGAAAAAGTCTACAGTCTTAATAAGCCCTTGTGAAGCCCTTATTTACGATCTTAATAAACATGGCTTACCGGATCCCATAGGGAAAATGACAGCTTCCAGCATTACATCGTCTTGTTAGAATGTGTCATACCTCAAGCAGCAAGAGACTGCTCACTGTTCCCCCAACTGAAGTTAATTGCTCTCAACAGTCCTGTGTGGAACAGCCATGGATTTTAGTGACGGTTGCTAAAATCATTTTCCTCATACAAACAGAAATCTTCATCTCTTTTCTGTTTCTGAGTAAATAGTACATACCAGCACTATTTCAAAATAACAAACTCTTGATTGAATAATAAAAACTACAGTTAAACACTAAAAAACTCTAAGCCATCTCCGTGGAGATGTTGCCTGTACAACGGCAAAGAGAATGACTGGGGTAGGCGGAGCCTAGGAGGGATCATGTGACCAGCTTTGCTGGGCTCTTTGCCATTTCCTGTTGGGGAAGAGAATATCCCACAAGTAAGGATGACGCCGTGGACCGGACACACCTATGTTGGAGAAATGTAGTTCCAAAACCTCTGGAGCACCAAGGTTGAGCACCCCTGGGTTATAAGATGCCCTTTCAAACTATGAGTATATTTTGCACTTCACTTTTACCACACTCCTCATCAGAGAGGCAAAAGAAAATGAGGATCATGGGAAGTGGCAGGAATTTAAAGCTCTGGTGTGCTGGGGTGTATTTTGCCTCCTCCTTGTGGACAGGAGGGGAATATTCCAACACGTGATGACTCGTGGACTCTCACTTTCTGATCAAAGAAATGCAATAGTCAAACAAATGTGCTTCTGGTCAAACCTGTAAGTTGCTTACCTTATAATTGATAGCAAAGGTGGCCATCTGCATTGCCATGGACATTATATACACAGTGCTGTTCACTAGACTTGGTTCAAATTCCTTGTATAAATCTACAAACTCTTCTTTCCTTAATAGAACAAGGAGAAATGTATGTTATAGGTTACTCGTATACAGTGCTAGAGGGCTTAATATGATATTGGATTTAGAAACATGTGCCAGGCTAAAAATAAAATAAAACAAACACAAGATCAGTATGTGGAAATAATTAACAGAAAACAATGATAAAGGGACATTATATCACAACATTTTCTTTGTACGATTCAGATAGAGAATACAATTTTAAACTTTCCAATTTACTTCTATTATCAAAAGTTATTTGTTTTCTTGTTATTGTTTGTTGAAAAGCAGGAAGGTAAGTTCAGGCATGTGCATGTGTCCTCAGTAGTATATAGCAGCAATTTTGTAACAATGTTATACATTAGAAGGAACACTAGATGGCAGGACTATTTCCTGTGAAAGAGTGTTGTGAGACGTGCATTCTACCTTTCTAGATATTTCTTCAACAAAGAATAACAAGAGAATGACGCAGTTGTGATAGTAGAAGTAAATTGGAAACTTTTTAAAAACATAAATTATGCTTACCTGATAATTTTCTTTTCTTCTGATGGAGAGTCCACAGCTGCATTCATTACTTTTGGGAATTCAGAACCTAGCCACCAGGAGGAGGCAGACACACCCCAGCCAAAGGCTTAAATACCTCCTCCCCCGTTCCCCAGTCATTCTGCCGAGGGAACAAGGAACAGTAGGAGAAATATCAGGTGAAAAAAAAGGTGCCAGAAGAATAAAAAACTAAAACACGGCCGTCCCACATAAAAACGTGGGTGGGGAGCTGTGGACTCTCCCCGTCAGAAGAAAATAAAATTATCAGGTAAGTATAATTTATGTTTTTTTCTTAAACGGGGAGAGTCCACAGCTGCATTCATTACTTTTGGGAAAACAATACCCAAGCTATAGAGGACACTGAATGCAAAAAAGGGCGGGTAGACGAGGCAGCCCATTCGAAGGGCACCACAGCCTGAAAGTACCAGACAAAAAAACTGCTGTACAGAACAGAAGGACAAAAACTGAAAGGACTAAGTAACTGCCCATCAGTTAAATCTAGCAAGGCCCAGATAGAGACTGCTCAAAATTGCTAGATTCCACCGAACAAAGCCCCCAAAGAGACAAGTCCCATAGGCTCCAATCCCGTACAATTTCCACATATTCCCAGAAGGGAAAAAGAAAGGGAAAGACAACAATAGATCTAAAAGCTCAGCAACTAGGGTAAAAAGCCCAAAAGACCGTGAAACGTCCAAATGAAAACCCAGAGGGACAAGGCAGATCCCATACCTCACACAGTGTGCAGTCCACACTCATGAAAGAGCGATCGAGGAATAAACAGTCACTCCCTAGAACTGCCTAAAATGAGCACCATCAAAACTTGGCGTGCGCCAGATGAAGCTCCCGGCTCCAAAGCTGCGACACAAGTCTATTAGACACCAGCCACGAAACTAGCCTATCAAGCTAGGAACTGCACCAGGAAATCCCACAGAGGGAACCTACCAAGAAGGGCAGGAACCCACTCCCTCCCAGACAAAAAGAGGGAAAGCAGGAAAGTATCCAAAAACCCAGCAGAGAACAGCCCCTGCTGAGTAAGAAACTCTGCTAAACTCCCCTATGGAGAGATCACAAGATCTGGAGAAGAAACGCTGTCAAAGCTCAAGCGAGCCAACAGACCACAGACCGTTAACAGGATAACCAGCACCAGCAGCTGGATTCGAACCAACAACCCTTGGGTTGCAAAGCCACAAAGCCAACCCTTACGCTACATTAGCTGCTTCATCGAGGCCATGGACCCAGCACCAAACGACTGGCATGTCCAAAGGTAGGGAGATAAATAATTCCCCGGCCCACCCAGATCTCCAAAAAGGAAGAAAGGAATAAACAGTAACAAAGGGTAGGCAAACCCCGACCATATGTAACAAGACTGGCATGCTAAAATACTAAGCCAAAACAGAATAAAATATGATCTCTAAGTTCCAGAACCCAGATCCCTTCCCTACGAGAAGGTACACTCCGAGACAAAAGGGAGACTACACTGAAACAACAGTGTTAGCATGATATCGGAATCCGCCCCTACATGACATCGTGCACGCAAGGCAGAGGGGACCCCCCTCTGCCTCAGGCGGATACTGTTGTATACCCCAATCCCCCTAAGAGGAGGGAAATGCAAAAGAGAACTGCTCACCCACCCACAGGCACAGAGCGTGCGTCAAACAGATGGCAAAAACAAAACCAACTGAAAAGGCACCATTCGGCTGCACCAAATGGTCAGTAGACAAACAGCCAGCCAGCCAGCCCACCTCTAGGGTGAAAGTAGCTGTAAGAAGAAATCAATCTCCCGCTTGCTAGGTAGCTAAACTAACCACCAGGCCATTTCCAAGTCTCCGATAAGAGAATACACAACACCTAAAGGAACAAGCGGAGATCAAACAACCGTAAGCACTGAATCACTCAGGATCCAACTAGGAGGTCTGGTCAGATATCCTAGACCATGACCAGAAAAACCGGGCACCCGGAAACCAGAGCCGGCCACAAACTAGGAACCCCTGAGGAACCTTAGGAATACCTCATATGGAGAACCCTAGGAGATGCAATCACAGCCATGTCCAAAAGTCCTAGGACACTGGACGTCACTAAGCATCCCAGAGACAGAGAATAGAACTCCTCCAGAATCGAGGGATAATACCTCCAAGATCAACAGCTAAGAAGCAGACAAGAAAAAGCACACCTCTGCAACAGAGTCTGCAATATAGTTTCCAAACGAGCCATCTGGATTAACCTCTAGCAAATCCCCCTAGACCAAGGGAAAAACGCTGAACGACCGACATGTCGTAAGAAGCATGAGGAAGAAGAGAGGTCGACAATGCCTAAACTTCCAGAACCAATAACCCAACAACCATCCCCAGAAGGGAAAAGGAAGCACAAGTCACCTCAACCCCTTAAGGAAGAGGTACCAAGATCAAAAGCCTCCAAAAAGAGGCAGGCCAAAGAGACTACCATAAGGGAGATAAAAATCTGCACCAACCTGGTACCCAAGAAGTTTAAAGAGCCATCTAAATCTCCAGTCCAATTTGGAATGTAGATTCTAGCTCCGAGGTCCAAGAGCCTTTGGAACCCTTCTTACCAGGATCCGTTTCTGGAACCCCACCGACAATCAGGAACAGGACCAAGAGGACTGAGTACAAACCCCTTGATGCCCCACCCAAAAGAAGTAACGAGAACCAGTCTGATGTCAGTAAACGAAAAGGCCCCCTCTCTTAGCCCTGTCAAGGGCAGATTTCTCAAAACAACAGGAAGTAAACTCTCATGGTTTTCCCCTCCACGGAAATCCCTATCCAAAGGGAAGATATTCGTTCTGAAGGAGGAAACATAGCATAACAAACTCCTCATCTGAGAAAGCAACTCCCCACCCAACCAGGTCAGCCAGATACACCAGCACCACATGGATGGTATAGACCTTAAGGAACAGAAAACCAGCGCCCGACCAGGACCAGCCTGCTACAGAGGGCACTAAGAACTGAACCAGACCACAGAAAAAATCGAAATCCCAGTAGGGATCGACAAAGGATCTATAGAACTATGTAACTAACACCTTAACATGCAACTTCCGTAGAAGTGTCCAAGCGACCACAAAATCGCTAGTATGAAATTCCAGTGAAGAAATGTTTCCCAAGAGGGAAACTAAAACAAACATGAGCTTCTAAAAAACAAAAAGAAATACATCCTAACCGGATCAACGAAAAAGAGGGCAGCTCTCGCAGGTGAACGCTCCAAAGAAAAGTGGGTACACTAACAGGACCAGGCAATCAGAGACCCCACTCTTCCGGAGCTCAGAACTGGAATAAGATACCCCAAAGAAAAAACATAATTTATGTAAGAACTTACCTAATAAATTCATTTCTTTCATATTAGCAAGAGTCCATGAGCTAGTGACGTATGGGATATACATTCCTACCAGGAGGGGCAAAGTTTCCCAAACCTCAAAATGCCTATAAATACACCCCTCACCACACCCACAATTCAGTTTAACGAATAGCCAAGAAGTGGGGTGATAAAAAAGTGCAAAAGCATATAAAATAAGGAATTGGAATAATTGTGCTTTATACAAAAATCATAACCACCACAAAAAAAAAAAAGGGCGGGCCTCATGGACTCTTGCTAATATGAAAGAAATGAATTTATCAGGTAAGTTCTTACATAAATTATGTTTTCTTTCATGTAATTAGCAAGAGTCCATGAGCTAGTGACGTATGGGATAATGATTACCCAAGATGTGGATCTTTCCACACAAGAGTCACTAGAGAGGGAGGGATAAAATAAAGACAGCCAATTCCTGCTGAAAATAATCCATACCCAAAATAAAGTTTAATGAAAAACATAAGCAGAAGATTCAAACTGAAACCGCTGCCTGAAGTACTTTTCTACCAAAAACTGCTTCAGAAGAAGAAAATACATCAAAATGGTAGAATTTAGTAAAAGTATGCAAAGAGGACCAAGTTGCTGCTTTGCAAATCTGATCAACCGAAGCTTCATTCCTAAACGCCCAGGAAGTAGAAACTGACCTAGTAGAATGAGCTGTAATCCTCTGAGGTGGAGTTTTACCCGACTCAACATAGGCGAGATGAATTAAAGATTTCAACCAAGATGCCAAAGAAATGGCAGAAGCTTTCTGGCCTTTTCTAGAAACGGAAAAGATAACAAAGACTAGAAGTCTTACGGAAAGACTTAGTAGCTTCAACATAATATTTCAAAGCTCTAACAACATCCAAAGAATGCAACGATTTCTCCTTAGAATTCTTAGGATTAGGACATAATGAAGGAACCACAATTTCTCTACTAATGTTGTTGGAATTCACAACTTTAGGTAAAAAATCAAAAGAAGTTCGCAACACCGCCTTATCCTGATGAAAAATCAGAAAAGGAGACTCACAAGAAAGAGCAGATAATTCAGAAACTCTTCTGGCAGAAGAGATTGCCAAAAGGAACAAAACTTTCCAAGAAAGTAATTTAATGTCCAATGAATGCATAGGTTCAAACGGAGGAGCTTGAAGAGCCCCCAGAACCAAATTCAAACTCCAAGGAGGAGAAATTGACTTAATGACAGGTTTTATACGAACCAAAGCTTGTACAAAACAATGAATATCAGGAAGAATAGCAATCTTTCTGTGAAAAAGAACAGAAAGAGCAGAGATTTGACCTTTCAAGGAACTTGCGGACAAACCCTTATCTAAACCATCCTGAAGAAACTGTAAAATTCTTGGTATTCTAAAAGAATGCCAAGAAAAATGATGAGAAAGACACCAAGAAATATAAGTCTTCCAGACTCTATAATATATCTCTCTAGATACAGATTTACGCGCCTGTAACATAGTATTAATCACAGAATCAGAGAAACCTCTTTGACCAAGAATCAAGCGTTCAATCTCCATACCATTAAATTTAAGGATTTCAGATCCTGATGGAAAAAAGGACCTTGCGACAGGTCTGGTCTTAACGGAAGAGTCCACGGTTGCCAAGAGGCCATCCGGACCAGATCCGCATACCAAAACCTGTGAGGCCATGCCGGAGCTACCAGCAGAACAAACGAGCATTCCTTCAGAATCTTGGAGATTACTCTTGGAAGAAGAACTAGAGGCGGAAAGATATAGGCAGGATGATACTTCCAAGGAAGTGATAATGCATCCACTGCCTCCGCCTGAGGATCCCGGGATCTGGACAGATACCTGGGAAGTTTCTTGTTTAGATGAGACGCCATCAGATCTATTTCTGGAAGTTCCCACATTTGAACAATCTGAAGAAATACCTCTGGGTGAAGAGACCATTCGCCTGGATGCAACGTTTGGCGACTGAGATAATCCGCTTCCCAATTGTCTATACCTGGGATATGAACCGCAGAGATTAGACAGGAGCTGGATTCCGCCCAAACCAGAATTCGAGATACTTCTTTCATAGCCAGAGGACTGTGAGTCCCTCCTTGATGATTGATGTATGCCACAGTTGTGACATTGTCTGTCTGAAAACAAATGAACGATTCTCTCTTCAGAAGAGGCCAAAACTGAAGAGCTCTGAAAATTGCACGAAGTTCCAAAATATTGATCGGTAATCTCACCTCCTGAGATTCCCAAACTCCTTGTGCCGTCAGAGATCCCCACACAGCTCCCCAACCCGTGAGACTTGCATCTGTTGAAATTACAGTCCAGGTCGGAAGCACAAAAGAAGCCCCCTGAATTAAACGATGGTGATCTGTCCACCACGTTAGAGAGTGTCGTACAATCGGTTTTAAAGATATTATTTGAGATATCTTTGTGTAATCCTTGCACCATTGATTCAGCATACAGAGCTGAAGAGGTCGCATGTGAAAACGAGCAAAGGGGATCGCGTCCGATGCAGCAGTCATAAGACCTAGAATTTCCATGCATAAGGCTACCGAAGGGAATGATTGTGACTGAAGGTTTCGACAAGCTGAAATCAATTTTAGACGTCTCTTGTCTGTTAAAGACAGAGTCATGGACACTGAATCTATCTGGAAACCCAGAAAGGTCACCCTTGTCTGAGGAATCAATGAACTTTTTGGTAAATTGATCCTCCAACCATGATCTTGAAGAAACAACACAAGTCGATTCGTATGAGATTCTGCTAAATGTAAAGACTGAGCAAGTACCAAGATATCGTCCAAATAAGGAAATACCACAATACCCTGTTCTCTGATTACAGACAGAAGGGCACCGAGAACCTTTGTAAAAATTCTTGGAGCTGTAGCTAGGCCAAACGGCAGAGCCACAAACTGGTAATGCTTGTCCAGAAAAGAGAATCTCAGGAACTGATAATGATCTGGATGAATCGAAATATGCAGATATGCATCCTGTAAATCTATTGTGGACATATAATGCCCTTGCTGAACAAAAGGCAAGATAGTCCTTACAGTTACCATTTTGAACGTAGGTATCCTTACATAACGATTCAATATTTTTAGATCCAGAACTGGTCTGAAGGAATTCTCCTTCTTTGGTACAATGAAGAGATTTGAATAAAACCCCATCCCCTGTTCCGGAACTGGAACTGGCATAATTACTCCAGCCAACTCTAGATCTGAAACACAATTCAGAAATGCTTGAGCTTTCACTGGATTTACTGGGACACGGGAAAGAAAAAATCTCTTTGCAGGAGGTCTCATCTTGAAACCAATTCTGTACCCTTCTGAAACAATGTTCTGAATCCAAAGATTGTGAACAGAATTGATCCAAATTTCTTTGAAAAAACGTAACCTGCCCCCTACCAGCTGAGCTGGAATGAGGGCCGCACCTTCATGTGGACTTAGAAGCAGGCTTTGCCTTTCTAGCAGGCTTGGATTTATTCCAGACTGGAGATGGTTTCCAAACTGAAACTGCTCCTGAGGATGAAGGATCAGGCTTTTGTTCTTTGTTGAAACGAAAGGAACGAAAACGATTATTAGCCCTGTTTTTACCCTTAGATTTTTTATCCTGTGGTAAAAAAGTTCCTTTCCCACCAGTAACAGTTGAGATAATAGAATCCAACTGAGAACCAAATAATTTGTTACCCTGGAAAGAAATGGAAAGTAGAGTTGATTTAGAAGCCATATCAGCATTCCAAGTCTTAAGCCATAAAGCTCTTCTAGCTAAAATAGCTAGAGACATAAACCTGACATCAACTCTAATAATATCAAAAATGGCATCACAGATAAAATTATTAGCATGCTGAAGAAGAATAATAATAATATGAGAATCATGATCTGTTACTTGTTGCGCTAAAGTTTCCAACCAAAAAGTTGAAGCTGCAGCAACATCAGCCAATGATATAGCAGGTCTAAGAAGATTACCTGAACACAGATAAGCTTTTCTTAGAAAGGATTCAATTTTCCTATCTAAAGGATCCTTAAACGAAGTACCATCTGACGTAGGAATAGTAGTACGTTTAGCAAGGGTAGAAATAGCCCCATCAACTCTAGGGATTTTGTCCCAAAATTCTAATCTGTCAGACGGCACAGGATATAATTGCTTAAAATGTTTAGAAGGAGTAAATTAATTACCCAATTTATCCCATTCTTTGGAAATTACTTCAGAAATAGCATTAGGAACAGGAAAAACTTCTGGAATAACCATAGGAGATTTAAATACCTTATCTAAACGTTTAGAATTAGTATCAAGAGGACCAGAATCCTCTATTTCTAAAGCATTTAGTACTTCTTTAAGTAAAGAACGAATAAATTCCATTTTAAATAAATATGAAGATTTATCAGCATCAATCTCTGAGACAGAATCCTCTGAACCAGAAGAATCATCAGAATCAGAATGATGATGTTCATTTAAAAATTCATCTGTAGGGAGAGAAGTTTTAAAAGATTTTTTATGTTTACTAGAAGGAGAAATAACAGACATAGCCTTCTTGATGGATTCAGAAACAAAATCTCTTATGTTATCAGGAACATTCTGCACCTTAGGATGTTGAAGGAACTGCAACAGGCAATGGTACTTTACTAAAGGAAATATTATCTGCATTAACAAGTTTGTCATTACAATTAATACAAACAACAGCCGGAGGAATAGCTACCAAAAGTTTACAGCAGATACACTTAGCTTTGGTAGGTCCAGCACTAGACAGCGATTTTCCTGAAGTATCTTCTGACTCAGATGCAACGTGAGACATCTTGCAATATGTAAGAGAAAAAACAACATATAAAGCAAAATTGATCAAATTCCTTAAATGACAGTTTCAGGAATGGGAAAAAATGCCAAAGAACAAGCTTCTAGCAACCAGAAGCAATGAAAAATGAGACTTAAATAATGTGGAGACAAAAACGACGCCCATATTTTTTTTAGCGCCAAATAAGACGCCCACATTATTTGGCGCCTAAATGCTTTTGGCGCCAAAAATGACGCCACTTCCGGAACGCCGGCATTTTTGGCGCAAAATAACGTCAAAAAATGACGCAACTTCCGGCGACACGTATGACGCCGGAAACGGAAAAGATTTTTTGCGCCAAAAAAGTCAGCGCCAAGAATGACGCAATAAAATGAAGCATTTTCAGCCCCCGCGAGCCTAACAGCCCACAGGGAAAAAAAGAGTCAAATTTTTGAAGGTAAGAAAAAATGATTAATTCAAATGCATTATCCCAAATATGAAACTGACTGTCTGAAAATAAGGAATGTTGAACATTCTGAGTCAAGGCAAATAAATGTTTGAATACATATATTTAGAACTTTATAAACAAAGTGCCCAACCATAGCTTAGAGTGTCACAGAAAATAAGATTTACTTACCCCAGGACACTCATCTACATGTTTGTAGAAAGCCAAACCAGTACTGAAACGAGAATCAGCAGAGGTAATGGTATATAAATAAGAGTATATCGTCGATCTGAAAAGGGAGGTAAGAGATGAATCTCTACGACCGATAACAGAGAACCTATGAAATAGACCCCGTAGAAGGATATCACTGCATTCAAATAGGCAATACTCTCCTCACATCCCTCTGACATTCACTGCACGCTGAGAGGAAAACCGGGCTCCAACTTGCTGCGGAGCGCATATCAACGTAGAATCTAGCACAAACTTACTTCACCACCTCCATAGGAGGCAAAGTTTGTAAAACTGAATTGTGGGTGTGGTGAGGGGTGTATTTATAGGCATTTTGAGGTTTGGGAAACTTTGCCCCTCCTGGTAGGAATGTATATCCCATATGTCACTAGCTCATGGACTCTTGCTAATTACATGAAAGAAAGGAAAATTGAGGACGACAAGGAGATTAACTTCATCCCCCCACGTCTAACCCAGCTTGCCGTCCGGGACAGAAAATCGAGGACCCCTCAACCCATCAGGACTGGGGTCCTCCAGCACTGCCAAAACATAACGTAGCAAGACACGAAGGCGCGCCAGTCTAAAACTAAAGGCAACAAAAAGAAGAAAGAGAGAAAGCTCTGAAAATAGAGGGGAAGGAACTACGCCAACACAAGGAAAACAGGATGATTAATATAATCCCCAAGGAAATATTAACAAGTTAATAGATATATAGATCTTCCTGCGCTAAAGGCCAAAAAAACTGACACTAAAGCTAAATCAATAGGGCGATTCTAATTAATAAAATAAATTTAATTATATGGAATTATATTAAAAGATGAATAGAGTCAATACAGTAAAATATGACAGATTAAAAAGGCTCTTTAAAAATACAATACATTCAATTTAAAATAAAAATTGATTAGTATACACAGTTAGTGTATGGTGAATTAGTATATATAAAAAGTACGATTGTGATGATACAAACAAAATATAAAAAACAATAAAACAACAGTTGGATAAAAGTTGATTATATTCTCGTGTGTGGACAAACGGTTAAATAAAGGCAGACGATTACAAAAGCCAAATGTAAGTTAGTATACACAATTAGTGCAGACCAGTGATGTGCGGTGACTTCAGAGGCTGGTGAGGCAGTGGCTAGGAATCGGATACGCCTTCATTCTTTAGATATCCTTTGTTGAAGAAATAGCAATGTACATGGGCGAGCCAATCGCATGAGGTATCTATATGCAGCGACCAATCAGTATCTATTGAGCATATCTAGATCTGATTTTCTTCATTCTTTTGATATCCTTTGTTGAAAATCATATCTAAATATGCTCAGATGCTACTGAGAATATTTAGATATGATTTTCAACAAAGGATATCTGATTTTCTTCATTCTTTTGATATCCTTTGTTGAAAATCATATCTAAATATGCTCAGTAGCTACTAAGCATATTTAGATATGATTTTCAACAAAGGATATCAAAAGAATGAAGAAAACCAACAATGTAAGAGGACAGTGACTCAAGGTGTGCAGGGTCCTACTGTGTTATGGTTTAGAAAATAGCATGAGAGGGGATGAAGCAGATGTCAGATTTGTATCTGGTCAGACAGTGAGTAGGTGGGTTAGGCAGGCTTTATATTTATGGTTTTGAGGCATGAAGTTCTACAAAATGTCTGGAAAAGAGAGGCATCCAAATAGCTTATGGTGAGTAAGTAGTGAGAGAAAAGCCTACACAGTATATATCAGATATAATACAGTGGCGTATTTAGGTTTTTCTAGGCACTAAAAATTCTGCTGCCCCCCCACCCCACCCCACCCCCACAGGTTTTAGGCTTTTTTTAGCCATAATACTTTTTGGTCAGGGTGCAACATGCCTTTTTTATTTTTCATGCTATTTTTAAACTAAATCAGAATAGAAGAGGGAGAGCAAGGAAGAGAATGAAGGAGCTGGGAGGGTAGACAGATGAGGGAGAGCAGGGAGAGGAGATAACACTGATTTCCATTGGTGGATTTAATCAGCAGCTTTATTAACTGTTGTTCCCAGTAAAATACACTTTTACACTCACACACACTAAGACACACAGACATAAAGACACATTCACACACAAAGTTACACACCCACAGACATAAAGACACATTCACACACAAAGTTACACACCCACAGACATAAAAACACTAACACACAGACACAGACATAAAGACACTTACATTCACACACACAGTTACACAGACATAAAGACACTTACATTCACACACACAGTTACACAGACATAAAGACACTTACATTCACACACACAGTTACACAGACAAAGACACTTACATTCACACACACAGTTACACAGACAAAGACACTTACATTCACACACACAGTTACACAGACATAAAGACACTTACATTCACACACAGTTACACAGACATAAAGACACTTACATTCAAAGTTACACAGACATAAAGACACACACACACACACAAAGACACAAACTCTCTCACAAACACACACTGGGCATTATCAATTTGGCACCATCACAGTTTAACTTGTGTAACAGAAAATAGTGCTATACTATAAGAAACAGTGCACACTTATAAGTCCCTTATGCTCACAGTATCAGTTGTCTGCAGAGGAGAAAGGCCATAAAAAACGGCAGGGGAAAAAAAAAAAGATAATTTTTAAAGTCATAAACTTACCTTGCCTGACGGTCTGGTCTTCTCCGTCCTGAAAGCCCCAACCCCCGTTGTCTCTTCACTGCTACATTCCAGCAGTTAGGGAAGTTAGACAGCATGTCATAAACAAGCCCAGCTGTCAAAGGTCCCACGGCACCGGCAGAAGTATCACTCTGATCCCTGCACAGTGCACTTAGTGCCTAAAGTTTAATCATAGCTGAGTCATGGCACATGGGGCAGAATAAAAAATACAGCCCTTTTAATGTGCTCAGTTTGCGTGGCTTATGGCTCTATAATAAAAAATACAGCCTTTTTAATGTGTTCAGTTTGCGTGGCTTATGGCTCTATAATAAAAAATACAGCCTTTTTAATGTGCTCAGTTTGTGTGGCTAATATACTGCTGCAGCCTGCAGTATATAAGCCACGCAAACTGAACACATTAAAAAGGCTGTATTTTTTATTATAGAGCCATAAGCCACGCAAACTGAACACATTAAAAAGGCTGTATTTTTTATTATAGAGCCATAAGCCACGCAAACTGAACACATTAAAAAGGCTGTATTTTTTATTATAGAGCCAGCCAGGATGTGTTACCTTATGTTTCTCTGCAGGTTGCGCCCCGTGTACCCGTTTCTCCCCAGGCTAGTGGCTACTGCCGGTTTGCCCGCCACTATGAGGCCCTGATTTCAACACAGTCAGTGTGAGGTTCCATTCCCACCATCCATAGCAGCCGCTGCTTGTTGTGTGTCTGCGCCTGCGGCTATGATGTGGATGTGTTGCCCCTGTCTGGACTCAGACACCAATAATAAAGGGCCAATTCTTGAGTGCCCCGGCCCCAAAAAGTGCCGCCCCCTCAAATCTGCCAACCTAGGCCATAATATGCCCATGCGCCCGGCACTCATCACAACAGACTCAGACTTGCTGTCGTCTGATTGGCTGAGAGGCGGCAACGGCTCCCGAGGCTTTCAGAGTCAAGCCTCCGGTGGGAGCAGTATGGGCCGCAAGAGAGCACTGCAATGGCACCTATTCTCCTCCTGGTGGCAGTGTCTCAGCGGCCCATAGACTTCAATAATAGCTTGCATTCATATTGCGCAATAGAAGGATAGCTGGCAGGACTCTAGTTGCGCAATATGAATGTCAATGTATTTCTGTTACGTTTTTTTTTTATAGTAACACATCAAAATAATAAAGTACTGATTTTGGTGGAGGGGTGGGGGGGTCACCTTTTTATTAAAAAAAAAAAAAGATTTTATTATTTTTATTTTTATATAAAAAAAAGGCTGTAATACCTAGATTGGCCAGGGGAGGCACTGCCTCACCTGCCTCCAATGAGTGCACGTCACTGGTGCAGACAAGGTTGTGCTATGATGAAAATGATGCAGTCAGGGTTATATTTTGTTGCATATATTGCTTTGCATAAGTAGACAGTGTTATTATGCAAAGAGTTGACAATGTTATTGTGCAAGAAAGCAGAAATGCTAAGACAATAGTCTCTTAGAGAGATTACTTATCTTGTATAGATTCCATTAAAAGGATAACACAGTGTTGGAAGAAATTTGTTGGATATCACATCAATTTCGATAATGCAGTTGAGAATTAGTTTAAGATATCTATAAACCGCTCCGTTCCAGGGGGTCGCTGTGTCCGCACCTAGATTGCTCGTCTGATCTTTTTTCAAAAAGCCGGGTAAGTGGAAATGGTCTGACGCTGCAGACTACGGTGGCCTAGTTAGGCCAAAACAAGAAGCAACACGTTTCGGATAAGTCCTTTCTCAAGTTTCTGATGAAATAGCAGCAAAAAGGCTCCTTTTATAACAGAGCAGTGAATTATTTAAAGCGGTATCTCACATGCAATTCAAAAGGTTCACAGCTGCTGACAATATAGCAAGCTCAAAGTCATGCAATTTCCCAGGCAGGATATGGAATCTGCTGTGCTGAACCTTCAGACTAGCTTTGGGGCGGCCTTGCTGTGTAGAATGTGCAGCCTTGGAAGAGATACTGCTGACGTTGCCATCAGCATGCCAAGTAAGAGGGGGCAGAAGAAAATAGGTCCGGGTCTGGAGGGAGGAAAAGGGGTTTAGGGAGGGATCACCAGGGTTGCAAAAAAACTTTGACTTTGAGCTTGCTACATTGTCAGCAGCTGTGAACCTTTTGAATTGCATGTGAGATAACTCTTTAAATAATTCACTGCTCCGCTATAAAAGGAGCCTTTTTGCTGCTATTTCATCAGAAGCTTGAGAAAGGACTTATCCGAAATGGGTTGCTTCTTGTTTTGGCCTAGTTAGGCCACCGTAGTCTGCAGCGTCAGATCCGACGAGCAATCTAGACGCGGACACAGCGGTTTACAGATATCTTAAACTAATTCTTGACTGCATTATCGACATTGATGTGATAACACAGTGTTGGAAATCCTTTTAATGGAATCTATATGAGATAAGGAATCTCTCTAAGAGACTATTGTCTTAGCATTTCTGCTTTCTTGCACAATAACATTGTCAGCTCTTTGCATAATAACACTGTCTACTTATGCAAAGCAATATATACAACAAAATATAACCCTGACTGCATAATTTTCATCATAGCACAACTTTGTCTGCACTAATTGTGTATATTAACTTACATTTGGATTTTGTAATTGTGTCTGCCTTTATTTAACCGTTTGTCCACACACCAGAATATAATCAACTGTTATTTTATTGTTTTTATTATTTTGTTTGTATCACCACAACCATACTTTTTATATATACTAATTCACCATACACTAACTCATTGTGTATACTAATCAATTTTTATTTTAAATTGAATGTATTGTATTTTTAAAGAGCCTTTTTAATCTGTTATATGTTACTATATTGACTCTATTCATCTTTTAATATAATTCCATATAATTAAATTTATTTTATTAATTAGAATCGCCCTATTGATTTAGCTTTAGTGTCAGTTTTTTTGGCCTTTAGCGCAGGAAGATCTATCTATAACGAAAGGCAAAACTTACCTCCACCCAGAGGATTGGGCCCCTGAAGCCTCAGAGGCAACCGCTTCCCCAGAGGGCTGATCTGACCTAGACGATCCCTGGTTAACCGAACACGGAGAGTATCTCACTAACGTTTCCCTCCCTGAAAGATGTAAATGCGTCAATGCCAAAGAAATGGCCACGCAGAACTGTGCAGTAACCTCTGAAGAAAACAAGCCGCCTTCCGGAGAAGGGGTAACAGAATTAGGGACACCTGCTTGCATAGCCAATGAAGATTCTAGGGCACTCACCACACGGGATATGGGGTCCCCAGGGGCAGAAGGCTCGGCGGACTCTAAGTTCCCTGTTTTGGGAGAAAAGAGCAATCTAAAGCAGCATGCAGAACATAACTGATGGGCATGGATTGCCCGGGCCATTTCATACTCTTTGGAAGAAGTAGAATCTGAATCAGAGACATCCATCTCCAAAAAAATCAGAATCCTCCATAACTAGGATAGAAATTATGGATAGGGAAAAACATTAAAACGGCACCTTACACCTCCAATGGCTGGGGCACTCACCACCTCCTATGACCCAGACAAGTAGCGAAACAGACTCTCTCCGTTGCCACGAGGTCAGGAATACGGAAATGGTGACTAGAAACGTGACCACGCCTGGTCACAAGGTACACCGTGCAGGCCAAAGAAAAATGCGCCAAAGTCACAAGGGACGCGCAGCCTGACAAAACAGGCCGTTATGTTCCGATACAGCCACAAGCCCAAATATCACTACACATTAGCAGATAGAATAACATAAAAAACATGATTAAAGTTCCCCCTGTTCAATAACACCCCCTCAGGAGATATTAACCCTCGATTCCATAAGATAAAGGAGTCCCAATAAGACCCTGACTTCTTAGTTTACATTACATTTCACATATTTAAGTAAAATGAAACAATCTTTCCGGAATCTACGTCGTGGAACAGGAACACGGCCCTTCAAGTGTGGCAGATAGAAGCCTCGCTTCTGACAGACTTGAGTGAATAAAGCAGGCAGCGAAACTCATCAACGCTGATTGCTAAGGAGCTGTTAATATGAGTCGGGATAGTTTCCCAGAAAAACTCTCCCTGCATCTCCGGACTCTAACTTTCGTCCATCCAGTCCCATTCCGAAGAGTACTACCCCCCATAAGAGACTATATTTAATCTTCCGACACTTCTCTGCCAACCTCCTGTGACGAAAGGGAAAGAATGACTGGGGGATGAGGGAAGTGGGGGAGGTATTTAAGCCTTTGGCTGGGGTGTCTTTGCCTCCTCCTGGTGGCCAGGTTCTGAATTACCAAAAGTAATGAATGCAACTGTAGACTCTCCGTTTAAGAAGAAAATTGTATTTTCATCTCAATCATAACAAAGAAAAAATTTGGGTTTTATGTCCCTTTAAGTTTCACAAAATAGTTCTGAATTTTTGTGATATGAGAGTTGTCACATCTCTCTGGATTTATTTATTTAACAAACATAATTGAAGTATAGTCATTTATGGTTTAGGTATTTAAGCTACACAAAACACACCCTTACGTTTCCTTAAAGTGGTATTTTTAAATATAAATGTAATCAAATTATCAGTCGATATTTAGGACTTATTTTGAGCTACATAATTTGTGAATTTAAGTTTTAGCTACGTTTTTTTTTTATTGCCATTTCTTGAACTTGTAATTATTTCACATTTATAACCACTCTTACTGGCCTTTAATTTTGCTATTTGGATAATCCAACGCCTATACTTATAAAAATATAATCCCACGTTTCACTTCAGTTATCAATAATTTGTGCAAGAACAAACCAGGAAAATTAGTAACTAGATCAAGAGGAACAGACTAAAAACATAACAGCTTTCTCACAGAGTTTACTGTAATGTGATGCAGCATAAACATTTTTAAACCTTCCTATAACCATGCTTTGTGGAAACACTCTGCCAGTAAACAAGTTCTCAAGTAGAGAACCTGTCTGTCTGCAATTGCCACTTGTGATGCAGAATTGCACAAGAGCTCTCTTGCACAATGCCTTCCCTGCTCTTGCGCAACTAATTGCATGACAATCTCCCCCAACAAGTGAGTGTTGAGTTGATTTATCTCGCCACCTCTGAGCAGAAGCAGTTGCAGCTTCTTAAAGGGACATGGAACTCCAAATTTTAGTTTCATGACTCAGAGAATGCAATTTTAAACATTCCAATTTACTTCTAGTATCTGTTTCATTATTTAGGTATCCTTTGTTGAAGAAATAGAAATGCACATGGGTGAGCGAATCACGAGGTATCTATGTGCAACCACCAATCAGCAGCTACTGAGCCTATTTAGATATGCTTTTCAACAAAGGATATCAAGAGAATAAAGCAAATTAGAAAGTAAAATTGGAAAATTGTTTAAAATTGCATTTCTAAATCCTGAAAGCAAATAATTGGGTTTCATGTCCCTTTAAATTTGTGGTTGCAGGCTTAAGGCATCACAAAGCCTCAAAAGCTGCATATGCATCTTAATAAATATTTAGAGAGTAGAGTCAACAGATATGTTGATATGGTCAAGGGTTTAGTTCATTAAATGAGAGAGTAATTAAACATACAAAATACAGGTAGCCCTCAGTTTACGTCGGGGTTAGGTTCCAGAAGGAATGGTTGAAAATCGAAACCGTTGTAAATTGAAACCCAGTTTATAATGTAAGTCAATGGGAAGTGAGGGAGTTAGGTTCCAGGCCCCTCTCAAAATTGTCATAAGTAACACCCAATACATTATTTTTAAAGCTTTGAAATGAAGACTTTAAATGCTAAACAGCATTATAAACCTAATAAAATAATCACACAACACAGAATATATAATTAAACTAAGTTAAATGAACAAAAACATTTGCAAAACAGCATTATAAACCTAATAAAATCACACAACACAGACTTCACTTGCATTTTTCTGCAAACAGTTCTTTCTATGCATTCCAATCTGGACTGATTTATAGACAGGAAGATCTTGTTCCTTTGCAAGCTGCTCGATAGCTCAGGTCTGGTTAAACTTATTAATTTCAGCTTGCTTGGCTTTGCTGCAACACAAGCGGACAGCTCCACCTACTGGCTATTTTAATAAATGCACTGCTTCTCAATGCTTTTTAATAGCAGTCACATGACTGGAAAAAAAGGTTGTTATTCTCAAACGGTGTAAATGGAACCGTTGTAAAACAAGGCCACCTGTATTCACTGCTGTGTGGCCTTTTTAAATAGAAGACCATAAATTAAAAATCTTTTGGAATGTTTTTTGGCCCAGAAGCCCCGTTTCCTCAAGCATGTCAATGTATCACCATATAACAAACTTTTTTTCCTCTCTCTATCCAATAGCCTTACTTAAAAGGGACAGCAAACAGCTTGAATTTTTTTTTTTATATAAAATGTATAGTTCTACATAATGAAACATTTATTCTGCCCCCTTTTCGTGTGATTTAGCTCTGAAAATTTAGCAGTGGCTGGTCTTGTAGTTAGCAGATTAAAGGGACACTCAACTCAAAACAAAACTTTCATGATTCAGATAAGTTGGCAACTTTAAACAACTTTCCAATTTACTTCTATTAACTAAATAAACACAGTATTTCTATATTTATAGTTTGAGTCACTAGCTCCTACTGAGCATGTGCAAGAATTCACAGAATATGCGTATATGTATTTTGTGATTGGATGATGGCTGTAACATGATACAGGAGGAGTGGTAATAGACAACTGAAATTTGTCAGAAAAAAAAATATCTACAACTCATTTGAAATTCAGACAAAGTGCTATTATATTGTCTTATGGTGCATTTGGTGTTAATGGAAATCTACTGTATTTACTGGTCCTTTAAAGCCCAGATTGGCTCCTCCAAATAAGGCAAAAAGTGGCTATTGAAAAATAGTTGCAGGATGAAAATGTGTTTAGGAAATAACATGGCTGATGTGCTTTAGAAACACAACATTAATGTAATGTAAGAGGTTTACTGTCCCTTTAAGGGAAATCTGGTGGGTTTTAGGACTGTCACTGAGGAAGGGGGTCTGTGGGAGGAGGTAGGTAGGTAAAAGAATCCCTATGTTGTTTCTCACCTGGACTCAGTTCTTGCCAATGCCCCTCGGTACAAATATATGAGACTGCAGAAATGGACAAAGAACTGTAAGAGTACAGTCAGGATTGTGTACAAGTTGAAGATATTGGGCAGTGGTCGTTCTCTGGAGAGGTATTTCAGAGGCTAAAATAATTAAAAGATGAGAAGAAATCAAAGTGATTACAGTTACCAGCTTTAAAAACTTTAAAATTTTAAAAAAATAAATTTTAAAAAAATTCTGAATATTTTTGCTGTCCAAGCTTTTTTTTCTTCATTTTTTTTTTGATATAGCTCTAGAATGACAAATATTTTAATAAACTGAAAATGCATTTTCCACATAGTTTAAGCTGTTTCTAAAGTAGGTCAGATAAGTCACTTTAAAATCATTGTGCTTAAAAAGGACATGAAACCCAGATTTATTTATTTTTTCATGATTCAGATAGAGTACACTTTTTTTTTTTTCCCAAAAAAGTTTTATTAAGTTTTATCCGTATACATACAGTGAAGTTACATTGTAAACTTAAAATACATATTAATTTACAACTCTACAACTTAACAAGAGTCAGCTTTGCGTGTTAAAGTGGATTTCCAGAAATTCATCACATTACTCAAATTAGTCATCAATAAACACCCAGTATTGCAGGTCAGCGCTGCGTTTCCCATCACCTATACATATATCTATGCATACATACATACATACATACATAGTGTCCTTTAGGCCTAGTGTCTCATTCCAGAGGCGGAAAGGGCCGAGCTAGCCGTGTTCGTGTAAACCATGTTTTTGTTAAGTCCCAATATAGTTTGATGTCTAAGAATACCTCTTTTCATTGGACTTTAAAATAACCATACTCCTCCAATTGTAGAGTGTCCTCTACATGTTTCAGCCACTCCTCCACCATAGGCGGTACTGGGTTTTTCCATCTGCTGGCTATTAAGGACCTAGCTGAATTTAAGGAGAACTTTAGCACCCTTTGTCTGAGTTGACATATTTTTGGGAAGAGCATTTAATAAGGCTATCTCAGGGGTTAGCCCAAATGCATCTCCCACTAGGTGTTGTAGAAAGAATTCTATTTCCTGCCATAGGGGTTTAATTATGGGGCAGTTCCACCACATATGGGACATTGAGCCTTTCTGCTTACACCCTCTCCAGCACATGTCAGACGAAAGCGGATATATACTTTTTAGGCGTGATGGGGTCAGATACCACCTAGATAATATCTTGTAATTAAGCTCTAGTATCTTTGTAGATGATGAAGACTTCTTAACTAGGGAGTAAACTATATTCCACTCCTTGTCACTCAGTTCAATGTTTAGGTCTTGCTGCCATTTGTATGTGTATGTCGGTCGTGTTGTCCTACCATCTGCCATCAATATAGATTTTGCCAATGATAATGTATGTCTAAGAGGGCCCTGGGAGCTACAAACGTTCTCAAAACGAGTCAGGGGTCTCGTCCAGTCAGATTTATATTTAGATGTATCTACTAAGTGTTGTAGCTGTTTGTACTTTAACCAATTTGTGAAAACCCCATTTATTATATCCCCTAACTCATGCCTTCCTTTCACCCTCTGTCCGTTTAAGATAGAGTGAATGGGCACAGTATAACCAATCTCTTCAGGTATCCTGTTTACATGTCCATACTCCATAAACTCTGCATTCATAGACACTGGAGTTAGTGGTGACCTCAACGTAGATATAAGGTTGTGTCTTTAAAATCTCATCCCATATTGTAAACACTGAAGTATAGATTTTAAAAGAGCTAGCTGCTTCTGGTCTATGTGATTTTGGAATCCAGCATAAGGCTCCCACTTGTGGGGTTTTCAATATGTGTGAGTCAATCGTTATCCAAGCTTTCATGTGAGCATTCCTGTGCCAGTCTAGTATTCTTTGAACACCGATGGCTCTATAGTACGCCTCTATACAGGGAAGCCCAACCCCACCTCCAGCGAGAGTTCTGTAAAGTGTGTTCCGATCAACCCGAGGCTTTACCAAACCCCACACATACTTATTTAACAGTACCTGAAGATTTTTTATAAAACTGGGTGGGAGTAGAATTGGGAGTGCCTGCATAATATATAATATTCTAGGAAAAGTTGTCATTTTTAAAGTTTGCATCCTGCCCCACCAACAAAAGGGCTTCAAAGCCCATACCCTCAGATCAGCCTGTGTAGTATTATATAGCGACGTGAAATTAAGGTTAAAGAGTAATTTATGTTTGGGTGTTAGTTTGATACCTAGGTATTTAATGACTTTGGATTGGAGTTGATAAGGGCAGTTTTCCATTAAGGATTCTAACTCAACTTTTGTCAGGCTTACATTTAGTATTTCAGACTTTTGATGATTGATCGAAAAATATGACAATCTACCAAACTCTCTGAACTCCTCAGTCACAGCTGGTAAAGATGTGGACAGGGAAGAAAGAGACAGCAGCACATCGTCTGCATACAACGAGACTTTGTATTCATTGTGCCCCAGAGGTATTCCCCTTATTAGCTCATTCTGTCTTATGCGCGTGGCTAACGTCTCAATTCCCAGTACAAATAGCAGCAGGGACAGGGGACACCCCCCCTGTCTTGTCCCATTTCCTATCTGGAAGGCGTCTGACAGTACGCCATTCAGCTTTATCTTTGCCGTCGGTCTAACTTACAGTGATTGAATTCTCTTTATGGCTAGTTCCCCAAAACCGAATTTCTTCAGGGTGGCAAACAGAAAAGACCAGTTAAGGCAGTCAAACGCCTTTTCCGCGTTGGACATTCACAAGATAGAATCTATTCCATGTGTCTTAGCATATTCAATTAACTGCAGGGCTCTAATGGTATTGCCCCTGGCTTCTCTGCCAGGGACAAATCCCATCTGATCAGTGTGCACCAACAGCGAGAGGAGGGGCTAATCCTGGCTGCTATAGATAGAGCATACATTTTTTTAACAACTTCCCAATTTACTTCTGTTATCAAATTTGCTCCATGCTCTTGGTACCAGTTAAAGGAGAAATAATGCACTACTAGGAACTAGCTGAATATATCATGTGAGCCAATAATAGAGGCATATACATGCATCCACCAACCATTGCTGCTCCTGAGCCTACCTAGCTATACTTTTCAACAGTGGATATCAAAAAAACAAATTAAAATAGATAATAAAAGTAAATTGGAAAGTTGTTTATAATTGCATGCTCTATATGAATTATTACATATTTTGGTGGGTTTCATATCCTAGGTACTCTCTGTACTGTAATGTTTGTACTTTGCTGGTTTAAGTAATCAAAATAATAATAACACACAATATAATGCCTGTCACGGATATCAGACGGCTAAGGCTACCCCCCACCCCCCTACAACCTCACCCCTGTTGTTTCTCAGTGGTTTTGGGCTCCTCAGAGCAACCACCATCTCCGTAAGCTGTTTGCTTGCTTTGTGTTGGCTTGTTTTTGTGTTCAGAGAAAAGTTGGTGTATGACCAGGAAAACCCTCCTAGGCTGGCCGGGCTCCTGGAACTCCCGGTCGGCTGCTTTACAACGGACACCCGCCTAACCCCTCTCAGGCTAGCCAGGCTCCTGGAACTCCCGGTCGGCCACAGGACAGCAGAACACCCGCTAAATTTAACCCAGGTCGCTCCAGCAACCATGTGCCCCAGAGCTCTGCTCTTTTGGGTATTAGTAGCCCCTGGGGAGTACAAGGGGTGGGGGAATTGCAGGAGGGGAGCTCCTTTTGGAACTGGGGGTTTTGGACACCCTAACCTGATTTTTGGACTGTGGCATCTGGGGACCGAGAGCTTTAAAATGACACCCAGGAAGTGCCGCCGCTCCACCGGGATCACCCAAAACCGCCACCCCTATGTATTGGGATTATGTGAGACTGTGGCTCCTATGGAGGTGCCAGGCTGTCTAGAGGGGCGGGAATGGCGGGAAAATAGTGGGATTGTCCAGGGTCTTATCAAGAAGAGCTGACTGTATAAAAGGAGTGTGTGTTTTCAATAAAATGAGTATGCAACAGAAGAACAAAGTTTAGTGCCCCATCCAGTAAATGATTCTAGACAACTGAGCTTCTAGTAAGCCATTCCTATTTCGTGTGCTGTCACCATAAATGTGAGGGAGAAAAAGTACGAGCAAATATGAGCAATATCTATGTCATGGCCCATATCCCTAAGTAATATTTACCAGCGAGTACCCCTCAGAATTGCCCACTCCCATGTATATAGGTAACTCTAGAGCACCTCCCCCTCCTCCTAGAGATGTCCAGCCAAATAGATAAACTAGGTAAAAGGGAGGGAGACTGGTAAGTATTACCAGGGATAGGGGCCAAGATATAGAAATTGCTGATGATATTTTGGCGATAATTTCTAGTTATCTTGGCCCTTCCTGGTATCACTTACCAGTAAAAAGAACAAAAAGCAGTAACGAAATCCAAATTTAGCAGAAGCAAATTGAACAACATCCAATTTATAAAGGTATGATGAGATTTCTGACAAGCCTGACAAATATCTTCAGGTGTAGCATCCGCCTCTAGAGCCCAGGAAGTTGCAACTGCCCTTGGGCCTAAGTCCCTCTGGAATCTGTTCACCCTTCTTTTTATGCGCTCTTAAAATGGCTTAATCCAATTGTGTATAGTAGATTTTGTAGGAGCTTGATTGACCCAACCGAGGTCTTTTTAGCAGTAACTAAAACTTTCTGTCTTGCAAAAGGAGTGTGTTCTTTGCCATAAATATGCAGACAGCGTACCACATCCAAACCTTACAACGGCTTCCTTTGCAACAGCTGTTTATCTGGGAAAAAAATTGGTAAAATGATATCCCGATTCTTGTGAAAATCAGTTCGTAAAATAACCTTCTTTGATGAAAGGGAGAGCAATGGTTCCTTAACTGAAAGATCTAAATGCAGAATATAGAAAATGTGCAGATTTTTCTTTAAAGTAATAATAAAGTCTCCCCTTTCTAAAATCAGACCCGGAATGTTAGTGATATTTTAGATGGAATCTCATTCATCAGTTGTAACGAAGATGAAAGATGTGTCAGGTGGGAGGGTAATCTCTACACTAAAGCTAAAATTAACCTTACAAGATACCTAATTAACCCCTTCACTGCCAGGAATAATAGACGTGTGGTGCGCAGCCACAATTAGCAGCCTTCTAATTACCAACATACAATTACAAAATACTATTTCTGAACAAAGGGGATCCCAGAGAATCCTTTACAACCATTTTGGCCATGATTGCACAAGCAGTATGTAAATAATTTCAATGAGAAATCCAACATTTGTGAAAAAAGTGAAATCATTTTTTTATTTGATTGCATTTGGCGGTGAAATGGTGGCATTAAATATACCAAAATGGGCCTAGATCAATACCTTGGGTTGTGTACTTAAAATATATATATAGTTTTGACAAGTAAATAAAAAAACATTTTCTCTATTTCTGTTTAACTAGGAGTGATAGCAAAAATGCTAAACATTCTCCGGTATTTTGGGCAAGGTTTTCTCTGAAAGGAATGCTAGCATAAAGGGTTCCTGCATAGTCATCCAGTTGAGCTCCTTTGCCCATGTTATGTTCTCTGATTGTATTAGAGAGAGTGCTTTGTTATCCAGCAGCCAGGTAGGGCAGTGACCACCGGTAGTAAAATGTGATCTAGTCATTCCCCTAGCATTTCAAACAATGAGTCTATTCCTGCCACCATGGGCCAACCAGGAGAATTGACTTGAGTTTTACTCTTGGAATTTCTACTAGCAGGTAGGAGAGGTCAAATCAGTTGCCATAAATCCATTTTTCACTGCTGTATCAATGTTAATTAACTTTTTTTTTTTTTTTTTAAACTACTAGTGGGGTCACAGGATAATTTATGATAGAGAACTTCATTATTTAGTCGTCTATATGGTCCCTATTGGATATTACTTAAATTAAAGGGACATAAGACCCAACATATTTCAGATAGAGCATGTAATTTTTAACAACTTTCTAATATACTTCAACTATCAAATTTTCTTTGTTTTCCCTGTAACTTTTGGTCTTAAAATTCAGGACCTTCTCAGCCTTATGCGAGTGTTCAGTGTAAACAATTTGGTTGCCAATAGTGAGTAAAATTTGTAAAAAGAACTTTTTCAAAACTAGCTTTCTAACAAAAGTACTAACATCAAGCATAGTTTCAAAAAAATCAAAAGAAGGTGCAATGTGATTTGTGCAGGTATAATTGTAAAACTGGACAGAATATAAATAGAACCTAATTCTCTCTCTTGATTATGCTTGGATATCTGTGTGCTTTCTCCCTTTTTTTGGTGTGCTGGCTGTCAGAGTATTTCACTAAATCACTAAATTTTTCCATCTAGATTTGCTAGTACCTTCAATAGTGTCCTTCTCACTCGACCCTGACTCATTACTGGTGGCCTTAGTAGTGTCAATGTCCTAATCTATACTTTACATTACATTTGTGGAATTACGAATGATAACTTTTTATTTTGAGATTTTTTTCTCAATCTTATTTGGTTTCTTAGAATTTTGCAAAGTATACACTATATTTAATGTGTAATCCTTAGTGCCCCTATTGTATTTATGGACGTTTCTCTCAGAGAGATCCTTATCTAGTTTGCTAATGGTATCCTTTAATTGTTTGTGATAGTCCTATATTTTTGAGTATCTTCAAATGGCTTCAATAAATTATATAAAATGTATCCACTTCCAAAACTATATTATTATCTATTTCCTTTCTTTTTGTGTAACCATTTGGTTCAAGAGAATAGTGGAGCATTTTGACAAAGTTTCATTCCACTCTTCAATAAAGTCCGGAATATTTACAGCAAAGGAATGACATAGTTTCCTTCTAGGTCCTCTCAGAACTTTAGATTCTTATAGGAATAGTTTAGCCAAAATTAAACTTTCATGATTCAGATAAAGCAGGCAATTTTTAATCAACTTTCTAATGTACTCCTATTATCAATTTTGCTTTGTTCTCTTGATATGTTTATTTGAAAAAGCAAGAATGTAAGCATAGGAGCAGGCCCATTTTTGGTTTGGCACCTGGGTAGCACTTTCTGATTGGTGTCTAAATGTAACTGCTACCCAGGTGCTCAAACAAAAATGGGCCGGCTCCTAGGCTTAGATTCAAATAAAGATACAAAGAGAAGAAAATTTGATAAGAGTAAATTAGAAATTTGCTTAAAGGGACAGTCTACACCAGAATTTTTATTGTTTTAAAAGATAGATAATCCCTTTATTACCCATTTCCCAGTTTTGCATAACTAACACATTTATAATAATATACTTTTAACCTCTGTGATTATCTTGTATCTAAGCCTCGGCAAACTGCCCCTTTTTTCAGTTCTTTTGACAGACTTGCAGTCTAGCCAATCAGTGCCTGCTCCCAGATAACTTCTCGTGCACAAGCACAGTGTTATCTATATGAAATACGTGAACTAACACCCTCTAGTGGTGAAAAACTGTTAAAATGCAATCTGGGCTTCAAGGTCTAAGAAATTAGCATATGAACCTCCTAGGTTAAGCTTTCAACTAAGAATACCAAAAGAACAAAGCAAAATTGGTGATAAAACATAATTTATGTAAGAACTTACCTGATAAATTAATTTCTTTCATATTGGCAAGAGTCCATGAGCTAGTGACGTATGGGATATACATTCCTACCAGGAGGGGCAAAGTTTCCCAAACCTCAAAATGCCTATGAATACACCCCTCACCACACCCACAATTCAGTTTAACGAATAGCCAAGAAGTGGGGTGATGAGAAAGGAGCAAAAGCATCAAACAAGGAATTGGAATAATTGTGCTTTATACAAAAAAATCATAACCACCACAAAAAAGGGTGGGCCTCATGGACTCTTGCCTATATGAAAGAAATGAATTTATCAGGTAAATTCTTACATAAAGGATGTTTTCTTTCATGTAATTGGCAAGAGTCCATGAGCTAGTGACGTATGGGATAGCAGATACCCAAGATGTGGAACTTCCACGCAAGAGTCACTAAAGAGGGAGGGATAAAATAAAGACAGCCAATTCCGCTGAAAAAACAATCCACAACCCAATCAAAAAGTTTTAATCTTTATAATGAAAAAAAACAAATTATAAGCAGAAGAATCAAACTGAAACAGCTGCCTGAAGTACTTTTCTACCAAAAACTGCTTCTGAGGAGGAAAAAACATCAAAATGGTAGAATTTAGTAAAAGTATGCAAAGAAGACCAAGTTGCTGCTTTGCAAATCTGATCAACAGAAGCTTCATTCTTAAAAGCCCAGGAAGTAGAAACTGACCTAGTAGAATGAGCCGTAATCCTTTGAGGCGGGGATTTACCCGACTCCACATAAGCATGATGAATCAAAAGCTTTAACCAAGACGCCAAAGAAATGGCAGAAGCCTTCTGACCTTTCCTAGAACCAGAAAAGATAAATAGACTAGAGGTCTTTATGAAATCTTTAGTAGCTTCCACAAAATATTTCAAAGCTCTTACTACATCCAAAGAATATAAAGATCTCTCCAGAGAATTCTTAGGATTAGGACACAACGAAGGGACAACAATTTCTCTACTAATGTTGTTAGAATTCACAACTTTAGGCAAAAATTTAAATGAAGTCCGCAAAACCGCCTTATCCTGAGGAAAAATCAGAAAAGGAGACTCACAAGAAAGAGCAGATAACTCCGAAACACTTCTAGCAGGAGAGATGGCCAAAAGGAACAAGACTTTCCAAGAAAGTAATTTAATGTCTAGAGAATGCATAGCCTCAAACGGAGGAGCCTGTAAAGCCCTCAAAACCAAATTAAGACTCCAAGGAGGAGAGATTGACTTAATGACAGGCTTGATACGAACCAAAGCCTGTACAAAACAATCAATATCAGGAAGATTAGCAATTTTTCTGTGAAACAGAACAGAAAGAGCAGAGATTTGTCCTTTCAAGGAACTTGCAGACAACCCCTTATCCAAACCATCCTGAAGAAACTGTAAAATTCTAGGAATTCTAAAAGAATGCCAAGAGAATTTATGAGAAGAACACCAAGAAATGGAAGTCTTCCAAACTCTGTAATAAATCTTTCTAGACACAGATTTACGAGCCTGTAACATAGTATTAATTACTGAGTCAGAGAAACCTCTATGACTAAGAATCAAGCGTTCAATTTCCATACCTTCAAATTTAATGATTTGAGATCCTGATGGAAAAATGGGCCTTGAGATAGAAGGTCTGGCCTTAACGGAAGCGTCCAAGGTTGGCAACTGGCCATCCGAACAAGATCCGAATACCAAAACCTGTGTGGCCATGCTGGAGCCACCAGCAGCACAAACGAACGTTCCATTATGATTTTGGAAATCACTTTTGGAAGAAGAACTAGAGGCGGAAAAATATAAGCCGGATGATAATTCCAAGGAAGTGACAACGCATCCACCGCTTCCGCCTGAGGATCCCTGGATCTGGACAGATACCTGGGAAGTTTCTTGTTTAGACGAGAAGCCATCAGATCTATTTCTGTAAGTCCCCATATCTGAACAATCTGAAGAAATACCTCTGGATGAAGAGACCATTCGCCCGGATGTAACGTCTGGCGGCTGAGATAATCCGCTTCCCAATTGTCTAAACCTGGGATGTGAACCGCAGAGATTAGACAGGAGCTGGATTCCGCCCATACAAGTATCCAAGATACTTCTTTCATAGCCTGAGGACTGTGAGTCCCACCTTGATGAGCAACAAATTGGTAATGCTTGTCTAGAAAAGAGAATCTCAGGAACTGATAGTGATCCGGATGAATAGGAATATGAAGATATGCATCCTGTAAGTCTATTGTGGACATATAATGCCCTTGCTGAACAAAAGGCAGAATAGTCCTTATAGTCACCATTTTGAATGTTGGTATCCTTATATAACGATTCAATATTTTTAGATCCAGAACTGGTCTGAAAGAATTCTCTTTCTTCTGTACAATGAACAGATTTGAATAAAACCCCAGACCCCGTTCCAGATCTGGAACTGGCACAATTACCCCAGCTGACTCCAGGTCTGAAACACATTTCAGAAAAGCCTGAGCCTTTACTGGGTTTACTGGAATGCGTGAGAGAAAGAATCTTCACAGGCGGTCTTATTTTGAAACCTATTCTGTACCCTTGAGAAACAATGTTCTGAATCCAATGATTTTGAATCGAACTGATCCAAACATCTTTGAAAAATCGTAACCTGCCCCCTACCAGCTGTGCTGGAATGAGGGCCGCACCTTCATGCAGACTTGGGAGCTGGTTTTGATTTCCTAAAAGGCTTGGATTTATTCCAGACTGGAGAAGGTTTCCAAACGGAGACCGTTCCTTTAGGGGAAGGGTCAGGCTTCTGTTCCTTATTCTGACGAAAAGGAACGAAAACGATTAGCAGCTCTATATTTACCCTTAGATTTTTTCCTTTCCCCCCAGTGACAGTTGAAATTATAGAATCCAACTGAGAACCAAATAACTTATTACCTTGGAAAGAAAGAGAAAGCAACGTTGACTTAGAAGTCATATCTGCATTCCAAGATTTAAGCCATAAAGCTCTTCTAGCTAAAATAGCTAAAGACATATACCTGACATCAATCATAATGATATCAAAAATGGCATCACAAAGTTATTAGCATGTTGAAGAAGTTTAACAATGCTATAAGCATCATGGTCCGACACTTGTTGTGCTAAAGCCTCCAACCAGAAAGTGGAAGCTGCAGCAACATCAGCCAAAGAAATAGCAGGCCTAAGAAGATTACCTGAACATAAATAAGCCTTCCTTAGAAATGATTCAAGCTTCCTATCTAAAGGATCCTTAAAAGAAGTACTATCTGCCGTAGGAATAGTAGTACGTTTAGCAAGAGTAGAAACAGCCCCATCAACTTTGGGGATTTTCTCCCAAAACTCTAATCTATCATACGGCAAAGGGTACAATTTCTTAAACCTTGGAGAAGGAGTAAATGAAGTACCCAGACTATTCCATTCCCTAGAAATTACATCTGAAATAGCATCAGGAACTGGAAAAACTTCTGGAATAACTACATGAGGTTTAAAAACCGAATTTAAACGCTTACTAGTTTTAATATCAAGAGGACTAGACTCCTCCATATCTAATGCAATCAACACTTCTTTCAGTAAAGAACGAATAAACTCCATCTTAAACAAATATGAAGATTTATCAGTGTCAATATCTGAGGCAGAATCTTCTGATCCAGAAAGATCCTCATCAGAGATAGATAAGTCAGAATGATGGCGGTCATTTAAAAATTCATCTGATTTATGAAAAGTTTTAAAAGACCATTGACGTTTACTAGAAGGAGGTATAACAGACAGAGCCTTCCAAATAGAATTAGAAACAAATTCTTTTACATTAACAGGAACATCCTGAACATTAGATGTTGACGGAGCAACAACAGGTAATGGATTATTACTAATGGAAATATTATCTGCGTTTGATAGTTTATCATGACAACTAACACAAACTACAGCCGGAGGAACAGTTGGCATAAGTTTACAACAAATGCACTTAGCTTTGGTAGAACCGACATCAGGCAGCGTCTTTCCAGAAGTAGATTCTGAACCAGGGTCAGGTTGTGATATCTTGCAATATGTAATAGAAAAAACAACATATAAAGCAAAATTATCAAATTCCCTAAATGACAGTTTCAGGAATGAGAAAAAATGCAAACAGAACAAGCTTCTAGAAACCAGAAGCAACTAAAAAGTGAGACTTAAATAATGTAAAAAAAACTGGCGCCAAGTATGACGCCCACATATTTTTTGGCGCCAAAAACGTCTGTAACAAACACGAGAGTCAAAAATGACGCAACTACGTGAAAACTTCCGGCGTCAACTAAGACGCCGGAAATTACGTTATTGACGTTAGACAAACGTCAATCTCGCGCCAAAAATGTTGCAATAAATTCTAGCATTTTTTGCACCCGGAGCCTAACAGCCCGCAATTAAGAGGAAAAAATTCAATGAAAATTTTAGGTAAGAAAAATGAAACTGACAGTTTGAAAGAAGGAAAATAAACTGATTGACCTGAATCATGGCAAATATAGTATAAAACATATATTTAGAACTTTACATATAAAAGTGCCAAACCATAGCCGAGAGTGTCATAAATAAAAATAAGACTTACTTACCCAAAGACACTCATCTACATAAAGTAAATAGCCAAACCAGTACTGAAACGAGAATCAGTAGAGGTAATGGTATATAAGAGTATATCGTCGATCTGAAAAGGGAGATAGGAGAAGAAATCTCTACGACCGATAACAGAGAACCTATGAAATAGATCCCCTAGAGGAAGGCCATGGTATTCAATAGGCAATACTCCCTTCACATCCCTCTGACATTCACTGCACTCTGAGAGGAAAACCGGGCTTCAGCCTGCTGCGAAGCGCATATCAACGTAGAAATCTAGCACAAACTTACTTCACCATCTCCATGGGAGGCAAAGTTTGTAAAACTGAATTGTGGGTGTGGTGAGGGGTGTATTTATAGGCATTTTGAGGTTTGGGAAACTTTGCCCCTCCTGGTAGGAATGTATATCTCATACGTCACTAGCTCATGGACTCTTGCCAATTACATGAAAGAAAAGTAAATTGGAAAATTGTTTAAAATTACATGCTCTATCTGAATCATGAAAGTTTATTTTGGCCTAGACTGTCCCTTTAAAATTGCATGCTCTATATAAATCATGAAAGTTTAATTTTGAATAGACTATTCCTTTAAAGTGAATGTCAATTTTGATGAATTAGTGACCGGTTTTTAATAATCCTATGATTGACATTTCACTATTTTACTTCAAAAACTTACCTTTAAATCCTGGCAGCCGCTCCAGCGATTCCCCCGGCCGTCGGAAGCATCTGCGACGTCAGAAATGACGAATCCGGCCTCCTCCAATCACGCCCCCCCCCCCCCACCCCCGGGGAATCATGGCCTGATGCAACGCCATGATTGGAGGAAGCCAGATTCGTCATTTTGTACCCGCAAAGAAAGCTTGCGACGGGCGGAGGAAGTGCTGGAGGATTAAAAGGTAAATTTTTGAAGAAAACAAGTGAAATGTCAATTTTGATGAATTAAAGTGCCCTTGTTTATAATAGGATTAGAATTCATTAAAATTGGCATTCACTTTAATATACAAATCCTATAATTCTATATCCCACAACAGATTTGATTCTTTGTATCATAATTTTTCCAAATAGGAAAAATATTTGCCTAAATCATTCTGTATTTTAACAACGTTGTCAGTATGACCTTGTAACATTTCATACAGCAAGGCTTTTTGCCTGGTCTCACTCAGTGTAACCAAGCTAGTAGACATGTTGAAAGCATGTTAAGCAGTATATTTAAATAGCCCAGAGGAAGAGCTTTTTTCCCTTTCTGCTGCCGTGAGATTCTTTTATAGTGAAAAAAATTCTGCAGGTGATTTTGACCCCTAAATACCAGAGAGGACTGCAAGTGTAATGGTGTGCAGTGCACTGCAGCCCATTTTAGCAGCCATTGGGTTAACTGCTCTGTCTTCTAGCTACTGGGCCTATGTTATGTGGGAGGGGCTGCTGCTCTATGCGAACACTGGTAATGTATAATATTTGGCTCCTATATTTTTTTTTTATTTTTTTTTTTAAATGTGTTAAGTTTAAAGTAAATTTTAATATATATATATATATATATATCTATCTATATAATGTAGATGTCACTGGTTAATAAAATGAATTATTCACCTTTATTCAAGACCAATGAGTGCTGTTTTCTACATACTATACTGATTATTACTCAGCACCCTGGTGTGTGTATGTACTGTATGTATGTACTGTATGTACATACATATATATATACACATACATACACACACATATATACACACACATTTATATATTTTTATTTATGCATGACAAAGGCAGAAGCTTTCCCAAATGAGTTAATGGGATATGCACAGTATTTTGAAAATGGCCCGGCAAGGGTCCACAACCCAGTATTCAGAATACTGTGGACATTCAATTAACATATGTGGGGAAAGATTCAGCCTCTGATGTATACACACACATTTATAAAAAAAATGATTTCCAAGTTTTTTGGTTGGCTCTTAGATTAAGAAGAAATGTGTGAAGCCCTGCCTTACATTCTCTGCTTTCCCCTTTGTGCTGTTACCTACGCACTGGAGTTCAGGAAGGGGAAGTAAAGTGGAGAGGGATGTAGTAAATATTTACATTGAGCTACGCAACAGTGATACATACAGGTAGAAATGAAAAGTGCAGGCACAAATTTGATTTCAACTGGCACCGCTTCCTCTTTCTGCAGACATGCTACATTGGGGCTAAATAGTACTTAAAAGGACAGTTTACCCAAAATCATTCTCTCCTTTAATTTGTTCCCAATTACCAATTTTACCTGTTGGTGTGTATTAAATTGTTTACAAGTAGTTCCTTTACCCTTATTTCAGCACTTGAAATAGCTAATTTAGCTTGTGGTATCCCGACCTATAATAAAAGTTTATTTTCTTAAAGTGAATGTAAACTTACACTACCTGTAACACAGCCACCCATATATTTTCTAACTCCTAAGCACGCTCACAAGAATCAGCGAATTTGCGCATGCGCAAATCTACACTAGCAGGTCATTGTTACATAGTATTCAATGAGTTACTAAACTCATTGAATACTATTTGATCAGAGTGCGTTGTTGCGTGTCAGTTCTCTTGCGATCGGCAATTACCTTCTAGTGTTTCCCTTGGAGTCCAATAAAGCATGCGCGACTCATGAAAGCGCATGTAGACTCCGTACTAAATTTGCTGTTAGCGCATGAGCAGATCAATCTTGTGACATTTGTGGAAAGGGGCTAAATGCGGGCGGGCTGTGATTGACAGTCAGCTGTCAATCACATTAGCAATATGGCAGGCAGAGGAACATCACTAATCTTACCATCAATAAAAAAGGTAAAAATTGGACAAAATAATTCAATACTTAAAAGGACAGTCAAGTCCAAAAAAAACTTTAATTTTTCAAATAGGGCATGTCATTTTAAACAACTTTCCAATTTACTTTAATCAACAATTTTGCTTTGTTCTCTTGGTATTCTAGTTGAAAGCAAACCTAGGAAAGCACATATGATAATTTCTAAGCCCTTCAAGACCGCCTCTATTTTATTTACTTTTCACATCAGGGGAGAGCAAGCTCATGTAGGCCATAAAGATAGCATTGTGATCACGCTCGTGGCTAGTGGCAGACACTGCACTAATTGGCTAAAATGCAAGTCAATAGATAACTAAAAGTCATGTGATTAGGGGCGGTCAGAAGATGCTTAGAAACAAGTTAGTCACAGAAATAAAAAGTGTATTAATATAACAGTGTTGGTTTTGCAAACCTGGGGAATGGGTAATAAAGGGATTATCTATCTTTTTAAACAACAAAAATTCTGGTGTTGACTGTCCCTTTAAGTTTTGATAAATGAAACTCTGCCCAATTTTGTCAATTCTTTGCTAAGATATTAGCTACTATGAACAACTTTACATTCACTTAAGTCCAGGCAATGTAAACATAGCCAGCAGAAAAAAATTACACTCCTGGTAGGGCGTAGAAGAGATGCCTAATAAAATGATAATTTTCCATTGTTCTCTCTAAGCTTCGGTTTATAGACAAATATAAGATAAGGAAGCATGTGTGTGTACACACAGTGATATCTATTTTTACCTGCAAACTCAACCCATTGTAATAGGCTGTGGTTGCAAAGCACAATATCAGCTATTTCATATACACAAATAAACCTGAATATTTATCATACATTTTATACCCTGAAGCTGGTATAGCAAGTCATTGAAAATACATTAAGGGAAAAACAATTTTACAGTATACTATTCATTTAATGACAAATATATATATCCCAATATAATTTGTCCAAAACTTGAAGAAAGAAAAAAAAAAAAAGAAAAAAAAAAAAGAAGTAAAAAGTATATTTATGCTTACCTGATAAATTAATTTCTTCTACGATATGACAAGTCCACGGATTTCATCCTTACTTGTGGGATTTATCCTCCTGCTAACAGGAAGTGGTAAAGAGCACCACAGCAGAGCTGTATATATAGCTCCTCCCTTCCCTCCACCTCCAGTCATTCGACCAAAGTTAGGAAGAGAAAGGAAAAGCCAAAGGTGCAGAGGTGACTGAAGTTTACAAAAAAAAAAATATATAATCTAAATCTGTCTTAAAATAACAGGGTGGGCCATGGACTCGTCATATCGTAGAAGAAATTAAATTTATCAGGTAAGAATAAACTTACTTTTCTTCTACAAGATATGACGAGTCGACTGATGTCATCCTTACTTGTGGGATACAATACCAAAGCTACAGGACACGGATGAAAGGGAGGGAACAAGACAGGAACCTAAACGGAAGGCACCACTGCTTGAAGAACCTTTCTCCCAAAACCAGCCTCAGAAAAGCAAAAGAATCAAATTTGTAAAATTTGGAAAAAGTATGAAGAGACGACCAAGTCGAAGCCTCGCAAATCTGTTCAACAGAAGCATCATTTTTAAATGCCCATGAGGAAGCCACAGCCCTAGTAGAATGAGCCATAATTCTTTCAGGAGGCTGCTCTCCTGCAGTCTCATATGCCAGGCGGATGATACTCTTCAGCCAAAAAGAAAGAGGTAGCCGTAGCTTTCTGACGCCTACGCTTTCCAGGAAAGACGATGAATAATGAAGATGATTGACGGAAATCCTTAGTCGCCTGCAAGTAAAACTTCAAGGCACGGACCATGTCCAAGTTATGCAATAGATGCTCCTTCTTAGAAGGATTAGGACATAAAGGAACAACAATTTCCTGATTAATATTCTTAATTGAAACAACCTTAGGAAGGAACCCAGGTTTGGTACGTAAAACCACCTTATCAGTATGAAAAATATGGTAAGGCGAGTCACATTGAAGTGCTGAAAGCTCAGAAACTCTACGAGCAGAAGAAATAGCAACAAAAAACAAAACTTTCCAAGATAATAACTTAATATCTATGGAATGCATGGGTTCAAACGGAACCCCTTTAAGAACACTAAGAACTAAATTCAAACTCCAGGGTGGAGCAATTGGTCTAAACACAGGCTTAATTCTGGTTAGAGCCTGACAAAAAGATTTAACGTCTGGAACATCTGCCAAACGTTTGTGAAGCAAAATTGACAAAGCAGAAATTTGTCCCTTTAAGGAACTTGCTGATAACCCGTTCTCCAATCCTTCTTGGAGAAAAGACAGAATCCTAGGAATCCTAACCTTACTCCATGAGTAGCCTTTGGATTAACACCAAAAAAGATATTTACGCCATATCTTATGATAGATCTTTCTAGTGACAGGCTTACGTGCCTGAATCACCGTATCAATGACCGCATCAGAGAATCCCCGCTTAGATAAAATCAAGCGTTCAATCTCCAAGCAGTCAGCTGCAGAGAAATTAGATTTGGATGTTGGAAAGGACCTTGAATGAGAAGGTCCTGTCTCACTGGGAGTTTCCACGGAGGCAGAGAGGACATGTCCACTAGATCTGCGATCAGAATTACTGAAGCTCTCTCCTGTTTGATCCGACCAATCACCCGGGGAAGGAGAGGAAACGGTGGAAACGCATAAGCCAGGATGAATGACCAAGGCACTGCCAAGGCATCTATTAGTTCGGCCTGAGGATCTCTCGACCTGGAGCCGTATCTTGGGAGCTTGGCATTCTGTCGAGACGCCATCAGATCCAATTCCGGTTTGCCCCATCGAAGAATCAGTGAGGCAAATACCTCCGGATGGAGATCCCACTCCCCCGGATGAAAAGCCTGTCGGCTTAAATAATCCGCTTCCTAGTTGTCTACTCCTGGGATGTAGATTGTTGACAGATAACAAGAGTGGGTCTCCGCCCATTGAATTATCTTGGATACTTCTGTCATCGCTAAGGAACTACTGAAAGTTCTCCCTCAGACAAAATTTCCCTGACCCCCAACTCAGATCCCTGTGAGGGCACATCGGAAATAGCCAACAAAGCATCAGAGGACTCAGTATTCACATTAATTCCTGTCCTACTGCGTTTAACCTGTAACACTGGTAACTTAGATAATACCTCTGTAAGGGTAGTTGACATAACTGCAGCCATATCCTGCAGAGCAAAAGAATTAGACGCATTTGAGGAACTCGGCATCGCTTGCGTGGGCGTTAATGGTTGTGACACTTGGGGAGAATAAGATGGCATATCCTGATTCTCTTCAGACTGAGAATCATCCTTAGGCACACTTGTCTTTAATTTATGCTTACTGATAAATTACTTTCTCTTGCGGTGTATCCAGTCCACGGATTCATCCTTACTTGTGGGATATTCTCATTCCCTACAGGAAGTGGCAAAGAGAACACACAGCAGAGCTGTCCATATAGCTCCCCCTCTGGCTCCGCCCCCCCAGTCATTCTACCGACGGTTAGGAGAAAAAGAAGAAACCATAGGGTGCAGTGGTGACTGTAGTTTAAACAAATTTAACCTGACTTAATTGCCAGGGCGGGCCGTGGACTGGATACACCGCAAGAGAAAGTAATTTATCAGGTAAGCATAAATTCTGTTTTCTCTTGCAAGGTGTATCCAGTCCACGGATTCATCCTTACTTGTGGGATACCAATACCAAAGCTTTAGGACATGGATGAAGGCAGGGAAACAAGACAGGTAACCTAAACTGAAGGCACCACTGCTTGCAAAACCTTTCTCCCAAAAATAGCCTCCGAAGAAGCAAAAGTATTGAATTTGTAAAATTTGGCAAAAGTATGCAGTGAAGACCAAGTCGCTGCCTTACAAATCTGTTCAACAGAAGCCTCATTCATGAAGGCCCAAGTGGAAGCCACAGCTCTGGTGGAATGAGCTGTAATTCGTTCAGGAGGCTGCTGCCCAGCAGTCTCATAAGCCAATCGGATGTAAATAGAATTTCAAAGCACGAACCATATCAAGATTGTGTAAAAGCCGTTCCTTCTTAGAAGCTGGATTAGGACACAGGGAAGGAACAATGATTTCCTGGTTAATGTTCTTATTAGAAACAACTTTAGGAAGAAAACCAGGTTTGGTACGTAAAACTGACTACAAAGCAACTATAGACAGTTGCAAGAAAAGTGTACACATATTAGCACTCATACCTTGTAAGATTCAATTCTATGAGTTTATGCAGTGGTTAATTAGTACACAAGAAAAACACATTAAAATATAACCTTTATTATGATTGGTTAAAAATTGGGCTCACTTTAAAAACCCTAGACGGCTAGTGTGCAGTATCAATAATATATAAGATTCTGGTAGAGTTCAATATCCGTATAGAAAATGTGTGGTTGAATAGTTGTGTTCACATCATTTCCTAGTGTTATAAAATGTGACACAATATGTAAAGGCTCCCACACCGTAGACTAGTGATCAGTACTTCAGGATAAAAATCATTATATTGGCTGTGTTGCAGAGCTTGAAAGTAGTTCTCTAAAGTTATTATTCCAAGTAAATATTGGAACAAATATACAGATTTGTCAGCTTGTACACTTGAAGATATAATAGTCTATAATTGGTGTGAGACAAGTCTATGTAACGTGTTACTTTAGAGAAACATAGATGTATTCTTTGTTACCAACTAAAGTGATACTATGTATCTAATAGAATGAGAACTAGTTTGTATTGCTGTTTGAATATCGTAATAAACAATTTACTTGGATACAGTAATGTTGTTGCTTAATGTATCTGTTATATTAATTAATATTTACAGACCCCGCCGATTGAGCTATTCAGTATTATAACTCTATGATTTGGCATAAGTTGATGTTTCAACGGTAGTATTGTTAGTCATGTGACGATTCTCTGTATATATATATATGGAATCGGCAGATTTCGTTAGTGTACCGTGCAGACCTCTAATTAGCCAATGAACATTGACCTGATCGTAATGATCATAGATGTATGAGCTCTATAATGCAGCAAGGGTTAGAGTTAGACGGTAACACATTATAGCTATTGCAAACACAGCTCGAGTATAACAAATAAGAGTCCGGAGATGAACAGTTTACTGAATCGCTAGGTTAGAGAAATAATTCTCTGCTTCAGTACTATGTAGCTGTTCCTCCATCTAAGTAACTGACTAGCTAATCTGAGTATATGATGAACATCAGCTCAGATATCAAATTTGTTAACGTTAACTAGCACATACTAGATTAAACTGAGGGGTCCCAATATCCCCTGCTCCTGACATATTTCGCCGGGTATACCGGCTTTTTCGAAGGCGGGGCGCCGCGGTTTCCGCGGTCTTTTATTAGCCAGTAAACATTGACCTGATCGTAATGATCATAGATGTATGAGCTCTATAATGCAGCAAAGGTTGGAGTTAGACGGTAACAGTATGTAAAGGCTCCCACACCGTAGACTAGTGATCAGTACTCCAGGATAAAAATTATTATATTAGCTGTGAGGCAGAGCTTAAAAGTAGTTCTCTAAAGTTATTATTCCAAGTAAATATTGGAACAAATATACAGATTGTCAGCTTGTACACTTAAAGATATAACAGTCTATAATTAGTGTGAGACAAGTCTATGTAACGTGTTACTTTAGAGAAACATAGATGTATTCTTTGTTACCAACTATGGTGATACTATGTATCTGTTATGATAGAACGAGAACTAGTTTGTATTGCTGTTTGTATATCGTAATAAACAATTCACTTAGATACAGTAATATTGTTGCTTAATGTATCTGTTATATTAGTTAGTATTAACAGACCCCGCCGATTGAGCTATTCAGTATTTTAACTCTATGATTTGGCATAAGTTGAGGTTTCAACGGTAGTATTGTTAGTCATGTGACTATTCTCTCTCTCTCTATATATATATATATATATATATATATATATATATATATATATATATATATATATATATATATATATATATATATATATAATCGGCCGATTTCATTAGTGTACCGTGCAGACCTCTAATTAGCCAATGTACATTGACCTGATCGTAATGATCATAGATGTATGAGCTCTATAATGCAGCAAGGGTTAGAGTTAGACGGTAACACATTATAGCTATTGCAAACACAGCTTGAGTATAACAAATAAGAGTCCGGAGATGAACAGTTTACTGAATCGCTAGGTTAGAGAAATAATTCTCTGCTTCAGTACTATGTAGCTGTCCCTCCATCTAAGTAACTGACTAGCTAATCTGAGTATATGATGAACATCAGCTCAGATATCAAATTTGTTAACGTTAACTAGCACATACTAGATTAAAACTGAGGGGTCCCAATATCCCCTGCTCCTGACATATTTCGCCGGGTATACCGGCTTTTTCGAAGGCGGGGCGCCGCGGTTTCCGCGGTCTTTTATTTAGTTGTAACCACGCCTGTGGGTTTTAATTGACGAATCAAATTAACAGTTGTTGGTGCGTTACATCCTGATAGGTTCTACTTGTTCAATGTTAACTATCCTTTGATAGTATTATATGGAGTAATTTCCCAAATGAAGTAAGGGATTAAAGAGTTGTTATTTATACAATGTTTATTTTTACCAGAATGTTGTATTCGCTTATCTTGCAAAGAGATCAGAGATTGCGCTAATATATATTGTATGTTGTCTCCAATTTTCTGTGCATTGTGATAACCTTAATAATGGCTATCTGTCATTCATGCATGATTTTTGCATAGTGAAATAGTTTTTGACATCTTTTATAACTAATAGTTGTATTATTCCATTTGTTTGAAAGGATCGAGAATTGCAGTAGTATTTTTTTATTTTGTTTTCACAGTAAGTGCTCACATTACATGTTGTTTTGCATATATTACGTTGTGGTGATTTCTAGTAGTGAATGAATATCCTATATGCAGTTTGTACCAATATAATTTGTTAAGCATTTATTAATTTGATGTATCAATATTGGATGGAACAAAATATAATAAAGGAGGGGGGAAAAAAATATAAAATAATTTGTTTATAGTTATAGAGCCTAGTTGCTGGTTTGTCTGGGTGTTTCTTCCACTGACAATAATTGTGATCCTATAGTGTATGATAATGAATTGCTTCAATTGTTTTCGATATCTATTCAAAATTAAATGATGACCCTGATAATGACTTTATGTCATTCATACATGGTTTATACATAATGAATTTGTTTTTGGCATCGTAGATGGCTTAATGATAAATTTGTGATGTGACAATAGTCTTTATTTTAATGATAATTGTATTGTTCCATTTATTTATTTGTGGTTTATAGCCTGAGTGTCCCGTGATAAAATTGGTGATTGTGTAGTGTGAATAATGAATTGCTTCAATTGTTTTTAATGTCTCTCAAAATAAGTAATCAAGTGAATACTCCTATGTAAAGAAAATAATATAATAAATCATATTAAAAATAATGGTGATTAGTAATTAGGTGTATACGTGTGTTTGTGTACTTGTATTAAGTAAACATAATGTGTTTATCTTATTTCCATTATGCCATATAACTTCGCGATTCCTTATGTGTATATTTCTTAATTAAAATATAAAGTGATAACCAGTAACTATTACCATTTTTTCAAATTCTAATTGATATTCAAAGGTAGGAGAAAAAGTTGTTATTCTCATTCAGTCCTGCTGGAAAGACTGAATTCATTAAGTATATCCAACGACTCTCCCTTCTTAGTAAAGCATCTTCTTGATTCCCTCCTCTGATGCCTAAAGTTACTTTTTCCACTCCATGGCAGCGTAATGCTGATGTTTGTCCTCTGTGATATTGGAGAAAATGTGATGGCAAACTTGTGATGTTTTTGTGATCAGCTTTGTCTTTTTCTGCATTTCTCACATTGCTTAGGTGTTCAGTCATTCTAGTAGGTAATTTTCTGGTTGACATCCCGATATAATATAAATTGCAGCTACATGTAATGGCATAAATAATGCCTGTGGTATTGCAGTTCATATGGGATTGGATGTTATGTTTGTGACCAAATCTGTCTATTACAAACTTCACTGGTAGCATATGTTTGCAAATAGAGCAGTTTCTGCATTTGAAGTTACCTAGAGAGATTGCAAGAGCATTATAGGGGACAAAATAGAAGTAGGTTACAGAAGAGGCAAAAACCTTAAAGATGTACTAAGTCCCAGTCACTTCACAAGAAGAAAAACCAAATATGACCCAATCTCTCTAGGTAACTTCAAATGCAGAAACTGCTCTATTTGCAAACATATGCTACCAGTGAAGTTTGTAATAGACAGATTTGGTCACAAACATAACATCCAATCCCATATGAACTGCAATACCACAGGCATTATTTATGCCATTACATGTAGCTGCAATTTATATTATATCGGGATGTCAACCAGAAAATTACCTACTAGAATGACTGAACACCTAAGCAATGTGAGAAATGCAGAAAAAGACAAAGCTGATCACAAAAACATCACAAGTGTGGCATCACATTTTCTCCAATATCACAGAGGACAAACATCAGCATTACGCTGCCATGGAGTGGAAAAAGTAACTTTAGGCATCAGAGGAGGGAATCAAGAAGATGCTTTACTAAGAAGGGAGAGTCGTTGGATATATTTAATGAATTCAGTCTTTCCAGCAGGACTGAATGAGAATAACAACTTTTTCTCCTACCTTTGAATATCAATTAGAATTTGAAAAAATGGTAATAGTTACTGGTTATCACTTTATATTTTAATTAAGAAATATACACATAAGGAATCGCGAAGTTATATGGCATAATGGAAATAAGATAAACACATTATGTTTACTTAATACAAGTACACAAACACACGTATACACCTAATTACTAATCACCATTTTTTTAATATGATTTATTATATTATTTTCTTTACATAGGAGTATTCACTTGATCACTTATTTTGAGAGACATTAAAAACAATTGAAGCAATTCATTATTCACACTACACAATCACCAATTTTATCACGGGACACTCAGGCTATAAACCACAAATAAATAAATGGAACAATACAATTATCATTAAAATAAAGACTATTGTCACATCACAAATTTATCATTAAGCCATCTACGATGCCAAAAACAAATTCATTATGTATAAACCATGTATGAATGACATAAAGTCATTATCAGGGTCATCATTTAATTTTGAATAGATATCGAAAACAATTGAAGCAATTCATTATCATACACTATAGGATCACAATTATTGTCAGTGGAAGAAACACCCAGACAAACCAGCAACTAGGCTCTATAACTATAAACAGATTATTTTATATTTTTTTCCCCCCTCCTTTATTATATTTTGTTCCATCCAATATTGATACATCAAATTAATAAATGCTTAACAAATTATATTGGTACAAACTGCATATAGGATATTCATTCACTACTAGAAATCACCACAACGTAATATATGCAAAACATGTAATGTGAGCACTTACTGTGAAAACAAAATAAAAAAACACTACTGCAATTCTCGATCCTTTCAAACAAATGGAATAATACAACTATTAGTTATAAAAGATGTCAAAAACTATTTCACTATGCAAAAATCATGCATGAATGACAGATAGCCATTATTAAGGTTATCACAATGCACAGAAAATTGGAGACAACATACAATATATATTAGCGCAATCTCTGATCTCTTTGCAAGATAAGCGAATACAACATTCTGGTAAAAATAAACATTGTATAAATAACAACTCTTTAATACCTTACTTCATTTGGGAAATTACTCCATATAATACTATCAAAGGATAGTTAACATTGAACAAGTAGAACCTATCAGGATGTAACGCACCAACTGTTAATTTGATTCGTCAATTAAAACCCACAGGCGTGGTTACAACTAAATAAAAGACCGCGGAAACCGCGGCGCCCCGCCTTCGAAAAAGCCGGTATACCCGGCGAAATATGTCAGGAGCAGGGGATATTGGGACCCCTCAGTTTAATCTAGTATGTGCTAGTTAACGTTAACAAATTTGATATCTGAGCTGATGTTCATCATATACTCAGATTAGCTAGTCAGTTACTTAGATGGAGGAACAGCTACATAGTACTGAAGCAGAGAATTATTTCTCTAACCTAGCGATTCAGTAAACTGTTCATCTCCGGACTCTTATTTGTTATACTCGAGCTGTGTTTGCAATAGCTATAATGTGTTACCGTCTAACTCTAACCCTTGCTGCATTATAGAGCTCATACATCTATGATCATTACGATCAGGTCAATGTTCATTGTCTAATTAGAGGTCTGCACGGTACACTAATGAAATCGGCCGATTATATATATATATATATATATATATATATATATATATATATATATATATATATATATATATATAGAGAGAGAGAGAGAGAGAGAGAGAGAGAGAGAATAGTCACATGACAAACAATACTACCGTTGAAACCTCAACTTATGCCAAATCATAGAGTTATAATACTGAATAGCTCAATCGGCGGGGTCTGTTAATACTAACTAATATAACAGATACATTAAGCAACAATATTACTGTATCTAAGTGAATTGTTTATTACGATATACAAACAGCAATACAAACTAGTTCTCGTTCTATCATAACAGATACATAGTATCACCATAGTTGGTAACAAAGAATACATCTATGTTTCTCTAAAGTAACACGTTACATAGACTTGTCTCACACTAATTATAGACTGTTATATCTTTAAGTGTACAAGCTGACAATCTGTATATTTGTTCCAATATTTACTTGGAATAATAACTTTAGAGAACTACTTTTAAGCTCTGCCCCACAGCTAATATAATAATTTTTATCCTGAAGTACTGATCACTAGTCTACGGTGTGGGAGCCCTTACATACTGTTACCGTCTAACTCCAACCCTTGCTGCATTATAGAGCTCATACATCTATGATCATTACGATCAGGTCAATGTTTACTGGCTAATTAGAGGTCTTCACGGTACACTAACGAAATCTGCCGATTCTATATATATATATATATATATATATATATATATATATATATACATATACAGAGAATCGTCACATGACTAACAATACTACCGTTGAAACATCAACTTATGCCAAATCATAGAGTTATAATACTGAATAGCTCAATCGGCGGGGTCTGTTAATATTAATTAATATAACAGATACATTAAGCAACAACATTACTGTATCCAAGTGAATTGTTTATTACGATATTCAAACAGCAATACAAACTAGTTCTCGTTCTATTAGATACATAGTATCACTTTAGTTGGTAACAAAGAATACATCTATGTTTCTCTAAAGTAACACGTTACATAGACTTGTCTCACACCAATTATAGACTATTATATCTTCAAGTGTACAAGCTGACAAATATGTATATTTGTTCCAATATTTACTTGGAATAATAACTTTAGAGAACTACTTTCAAGCTCTGCAACACAGCCAATATAATAATTTTTATCCTGAAGTACTGATCACTAGTCTACGGTGTGGGAGCCTTTACATATTGTGTCACATTTTATAACACTAGGAAATGATGTGAACACAACTATTCAACCACACATTTTCTATACGGATATTGAACTCTACCAGAATCTTATATATTATTGATACTGCACACTAGCCGTCTAGGGTTTTTAAAGTGAGCCCAATTTTTAACCAATCATAATAAAGGTTATATTTTAATGTGTTTTTCTTGTGTACTAATTAACCACTGCATAAACTCATAGAATTGAATCTTACAAGGTATGAGTGCTAATATGTGTACACTTTTCTTGCAACTGTCTATAGTTGCTTTGTAGTCACAGTACATAGTACACAGCACCTAAGGGCATCATTTATTACTTCTATTTTTAGGCCAAATGCCGATATATGAATAGAGCCCACCTTGTTTAACAAAATAGGAGTGCCATCACAAACCCCCTTTCTTTTGGTACGTAAAACTACCTTATCTGCATGGAACACCAGATAGGGTGAATTACACTGCAAAGTAGACAATTCAGAAACTCTTCGAGCAGAAGATATAGCTACCAAAAACAAAACTTTCCAAGATAATAACTTAATATCTATGGAATGTAAAGGTTCAAACGGAAGCCCTTGAAGAACTGAAATAACTAAATTTAGACTCCATGGAGGAGCCACAGGTTTATAGACAGGCTTGATTCTAACTAACGCCTGAACATCTGGTACTTCCGCCAGACGCTTGTGTAAAAGGATAGACAGAGCGGATATCTGCCCCTTTAAGGAACTAGCTGATAAACCTTTCTCCAATCCTTCTTGGAGAAAAGATAATATCCTCGGAATCCTAATTTTACTCCACGAGTAACCCTTGGATTCACACCAGCATAGATATTTCCGCCATATCTTATGGTACATTTTCCTGGTGACAGGTTTTCTAGCCTGGATCAGAGTATCTATGACTGATTCAGAGAACCCACGCTTGGATAGAATTAAGCGCTCACTCTCCAAGCAGTCAGCTGCAGAGAAACTAGATTTGGATGCTTGAATGGACCCTGTATTAGAAGATCCTGCCTCATTGGCAGTGTCCATGGTGGAACAGATGACATGTCCACTAGGTCTGCATACCAAGTCCTGCGTGGCCACGCAGGCGCTATCAGATTTACCGAGGCCTTCTCCTGTTTGATTCTGGCTATCAGCCGAGGGAGAAGGGGAAACGTTGGAAAGACATAGGCCAGATTGAAGGACCAAGGCGCTACTAGAGCATCTATCAATGCAGCCTTGGGCTCCCTGGACCTGGATCCGTAAAGAGGAAGTTTGGTGTTCTGACGGGACGCCATCAGATCCAACTCTGGAATGCCCCAAAGCTGAGTCAGCTGAGCAAATACCTCCGGGTGGAGTTCCCACTCCCCCGGGTGAAAAGTCTGACGACTTAGGAAATCCGCTTCCCAGTTGACTCCTGGGATGTGAATTGCAGATAGGTGGCAAGAGTGATCCTCCGCCCACCTGATTATTTTGGTTACTACCTTCATCGCTAAGGAACTCTTTGTTCCTCCCTGGTGATTGATGTAAGCTACAGTCGTGATGTTGTCCGACTGAAATCTGATGAACTTGGCCGCCGCTAGCCGAGGCCAAGCAAATATCAAGTCAATTAACCCCTTAATGCCCGAACCGGAGCAACCTAAAGCTGACAACCGGTTAGCAAACTACAGCACCATGCCACAGCAATCTGCTGTGGTCCTACCTTGCCCCTGGTGATTAGATTGATGAGAAATAAGCCTCTATGAAGTCCTCAAGTAGTCTTAGGACCCTCCACGTGAAGCTGCATGAAGCTGTCTGCAAAATGAACTGCGCAACTGAGGCGCGAAATTTAGGCCCCCTCCCTCTCCACTCCGGAGTTGTGGGGCCTTCAAAACCCTAAATAGGTGTCTAAAATTCTGCCATGTGGAATAAAAACCCAAATAACACTCTGAAAGTGATAAAAACCTGTATAATGATTATCTTTTCACTATAAATAATTGATTGCCCTTTAACAGTGTCCACCAGTCATTGAGCCCTGTTAATTAAGCCTTCCTTCTATACTGAGTCTCAGAATAACAGAATTTATGCTTACCTGATAAATTACTTTCTCCAACGGTGTGTCCGGTCCACGGCGTCATCCATTACTTGTGGGAATATTCTCTTCCCCAACAGGAAATGGCAAAGAGCACAGCAAAAGCTGTCCATATAGCCCCTCCTTGGCTCCGCCCCCCCAGTCATTTGACCGACGGTTAGGAGAAAAAAAGGAGAAACTATAGGGTGCCGTGGTGACTGTAGTGTATAGAGAAAGAAATTTTTCAAACCTGATTAAAAAACCAGGGCGGGCCGTGGACCGGACACACCGTTGGAGAAAGTAATTTATCAGGTAAGCATAAATTCTGTTTTCTCCAACATTGGTGTGTCCGGTCCACGGCATCATCCATTACTTGTGGGAACCAATACCAAAGCTTTAGGACACGGATGAAGGGAGGGAGCAAATCAGGTTACCTAAACGGAAGGCACCACGGCTTGCAAAACCTTTCTCCCAAAAACAGCCCCCGAAGAAGCAAAAGTATCAAATTTGTAAAATTTGGCAAAAGTGTGCAGAGAAGACCAAGTCGCTGCCTTACATATCTGATCAACAGAAGCCTCGTTCTTGAAGGCCCAAGTGGAAGCCACAGCTCTAGTGGAGTGAGCAGTGATTCGTTCAGGAGGTAAACGACAAACAAAGATGAGGTTTGTCTAAAATCCTTAGTTGCTTCTAAATAGAACTTTAAAGCACGAACTACATCTAAATTGTGTAACAAACGTTCCTTCTTAGAAACTGGATTCGGACACAGAGAAGGAACAACTATTTCCTGGTTAATATTCCTGTTGGAAACAACCTTCGGAAGAAAACCAGGCTTAGTACGCAAAACGACCTTATCTGAATGGAACACCAGATAGGGTGGGTTACACTGCAGAGCAGATAATTCAGACACTCTGAAGAAATAGCAACCAAAAACAGAACTTTCCAAGATAGTAACTTGATATCTATGGAATGTAAGGGTTCAAACAGAACCCCTTGAAGAACTGAAAGAATTAAATTTAGACTCCAAGGAGGAGTCAAAGGTCTGTAAACAGGCTTGATTCTGACCAAGGCCTGTACAAAAGCTTGTACATCTGGCACAGCTGCCAGTCGTTTGTGTAACAAGACAGATAAAGCAGAAATCTGTCCTTTTAGAGAACTCGCTGACAATCCCTTATCCAAACCTTCTTGAAGAAAGGAGAGGATCTTAGGAATTTTAATCTTACTCCAGGAGAATCCCTTGGATTCACACCAACAGATATATCTTTTCCATATTTTATGGTAAATCTTTCTAGTCACAGGTTTTCTGGCTTGGACCAGAGTATCTATCACAGAATCTGAAAACCCACGCTTGGATAAGATCAAACGTTCAATTTCCAAGCAGTCAGCTGTAAAGAAACTAGATTTGGATGTTCGAATGGACCTTGTATTAGAAGATCCTGTCTCAAAGGTAGCTTCCATGGTGGAGCCGATGACATATTCACCAGGTCTGCATACCAAGTCCTGCGTGGCCACGCAGGAGCTATCAGAATCACTGAGGCCTTCTCCTGTTTGATCCTGGCTACAAGCCTGGGGAGGAGAGGTAACGGTGGAAACGCATAAGCTAGGTTGAACGACCAAGGCGCCACTAATGCATCCACTAGAGTCGCCTTGGGATCCCTGGATCTGGACCCGTAGCAAGGAACCTGGAAGTTCTGACGGGACGCCATCAGGTCCATGTCTGGAATGCCCCATAATTGAGTCAACTGGGCAAACACCTCCGGGTGGAGTTCCCACTCCCCCGGATGTAAAGTCTGACGACTCAGGTAATCCACCTCCCAGTTGTCTACTCCTGGGATGTGGATTGCAGATAGGTGGCAGGAGTGATCCTCCGCCCATTTGATGATTTTGTTAAACAGGCTTAAACTGGTTAATCAAGCACAAAAACCGTTTTTAAACAAAACCGTTACTGTCTCTTTAAATGTTAAACAGGGCACACTTTATTACTGAATATGTGAAAAACTATGAAGGACTTATCCAAAGCTGTTAACCCTTAAAATGTGGAAACCGGAGCCGTTTGCAATTTAACCCCACTACAGTCCCAGCCACAGCCTTTGCTGCAACTTCACTTATCTCAGGGGGGTATACGATACCAATTCCAGCCTTCTAGGAACGTTTTCTGTGGATACCAGACCCTCTCACATGCAGCTGCATGCACTGCACTCAAAAGAAATTGCGCAATAATGGCGCGAAAATGAGGCTCTGCCTACTACAGAGAAAGGCCCTTCCTGACTGGGAAGGTGTCTTAACTAGTGCCTGGCGATAAAAACGTTCCCCAAATATTAAAAAGTTTGAAATCCACTTCAAAACCTTAATAATAACTTAAATAAACAATCGATTTAGCCCTTAAGAGTGTCCACCAGTTATTAGCCCATAATAAGCCCTTTATTCTATCTGAGTCTAAGAAAATGGCTTACCGATCCCCATGAGGGAAAATGACAGCCTTCCAGCATTACACAGTCTTGTTAGAAAAATGGCTAGCCATACCTTGAGCAGAAAAGTCTGCAAACTGTTCCCCCCAACTGAAGTTCTCTAGGCTCAACAGTCCTGCGTGGGAACAGCAATTGATTTTAGTTACTGCTGCTAAAATCATACTCCTCTTTTAAACAGAACTCTTCATCTCTTTCTGTTTCAGAGTAAATAGTACATACCAGTACCATTTCAAAATAAACTTTTGATAGAAGAATAAAAAACTACAACTAAACACCACATACTCTTCACCATCTCCGTGGAGATGCTACTTGTTTAGAGCGGCAAAGAGAATGACTGGGGGGGGGGCGGAGCCAAAGAGGGGCTATATGGACAGCTTTTGCTGTGCTCTTTTCCATTTCCTGTTGGGGAAGAGAATATTCCCACAAGTAATGGATGACGCCGTGGACCGGACACACCAATGTTGGAGAAATGGCTTACCTTCCCCACATGGGGATTCTTGTCAGTCTTCTAGCATTACTAAGTCTTGACTAGAAAAAAATGACTGAACATACCTTAGAGCAGTTAAGCCTGCAAACTGTTCCCCCAACTGAAGTTTTCTGGTACTCCTCAGTCCTATGTGGGAACAGCAGTGGATTTTAGTTACAACATGCTAAAATCATTTTCCTCTCAGCAGAATTCTTCATCACTTTCTGCTAGAGAGTAAATAGTACAAACCGGCACTATTTAAAAATAAACTTTTGATTGAAGATATAAAAAACTACAAATCTAACACCACATTCACTTTACCCTCACGTGGAGATGCTACTTGTTAGAGCGGCAAAGAGAATGGGGGAGCGGAGCCAGAGGGGGAGCTATATGGACAGCTCTGCTGTGTGTTCTCTTTGCCACTTCCTGTAGGGAATGAGAATATCCCACAAGTAAGGATGAATCCGTGGACTGGATACACCTTGTAAGAGAAATATGCTTTTTACATTGTAAGGCCCTTCCAGTACAAGAGGTACACAAAGTAAGAGGGGGTTCCACAATGGCTTCTAAACACATAGAACAAGGAGTTTCCTCAAGTTCAGACATGTTAACAGACTAGCAATAGCCACAATAGTCGTAAATCACCTTATTTGATTAAAAAAAAAAAGTAAATTTATGCTTACCGGATAAATTCATTTCTTCTATGGTATGAAGAGTCCACAGATTCATCCTTTACTTGTGGGATATTATCCTCCTGCTAACAGGAAGTGGCAAAGAGCACCACAGCAGAGCTGTCTATATAGCTCCTCCCTTAGCTCCACCCCCAGTCATTCGACCGAAGGTACAGGAAGAAAAAGGAGAAACTAAAAGGTGCAGAGGTGACTGAAGTTTAAAATCCAAAAATATAATCTGTCTTAAAATGACAGGGCGGGCCGTTGACTCGTCGTACCATAGAAGAAATTAATTTATCAGGTAAGCATAAATTTACTTTTCTTCTATAAGGTACGACGAGTCCACGGATTCATCCTTTACTTGTGGGATACAATACCAAAGCTACAGGACACGGATGAACGGGAGGGACAAGAAAGATGGTTAAACAGAAGGCACCACTGCTTGAAGAACTTTACTCCCAAAAATAGCCTCCGAAGAAGCAAAAGTATCAAATTTGTAAAATTTGGAAAAGGTATGAAGCGAAGACCAAGTCACAGCCTTACAAGTCTATTCAACAGAAGAATCATTTTTAAAAGCCCATTTCGAAGCCACCGCTCTAGTAGAGTGAGCTGTAATCCTTTCAGGAGGCTGCTGTCCAGCAGTCTCGTATGCCAAACGGATGATGCTTTTCAGCCAAAAAGAAAGGTAGCCGTAGCCTTTTTGACCTCTACGTTTTCCAGAAAACACAAGAAGATGTTTGACGGAAATACTTGGTTGCTTGCAAGTAAAAATTCAAAGCACGAACCATGTCCAAGTTGTGCAACAGACGCTCCTTCTTAGAGGAAGGATTAGGACACTGAGAAGGAACAACAATTTCCTGATTGATATTCCTATTAGTAACAACCTTAGGAAGGAATCCAGGTTTGGTACGCAAAACCACCTTATCAGCACGAAAAACAAGATAAGGCGAGTCGCATTGCAACGCAGATAGTTCAGAAACTCTTCGAGCCGAAGAGATAGCAACTAAAAACAGAACTTTCCAAGATAGAAGCTTAATAGCTATGGAATGCATAGGTTCAAACGGAACCCCTTGAAGAACTAAATTCAGACTCCATGGCGGAGCAACAGGTTTAAACACAGGCTTGATTCTAACTAAAGCCTGACAGAACGACTGAACGTCTGGAACATCTGCCAGACGCTTGTGCAGTAGGATTGATAAAGCAGATATCTGTCCCTTTAAGGAACTAGCTGATAGCCCCTTCTCCAATCCTTCTTGGAGAAAGGACAAAATTCTAGGAATCCTGATCTTACTCCATGAGTAGCCTTTGGATTTGCACCAATAAAGATATTTACGCCATATCTTATGATAAATTTTCCTAGTGACAGGCTTTGGAGCCTGAATCAAGGTATCTATGACCGACCAAGAGAAACCCCGCTTGGATAAAATCAAGCGTTCAATCTCCAAGCAGTCAGCCGCAGAGAAACTAGATTTGGATGCTGGAAAAGACCTTGAATCAGAAGGTCCTGTCTCAGTGGCAGAGTCCATGGTGGAAGAGATGACATGTCCATCAGGTCTGCATACCAAGTCCTGTGTGGCTATCAAAATCACCGAAGCTCTCTCCTGTTTGATTCTGGCAATCAAACAAGGAAGGAGAGGAAATGGTGGAAACACATAAGCCAGGTTGAACGACCAGGGTACTGCTAGAGCATCGATCAGTACTGCCTGAGGATCCCTTGACCGGGACCCGTAACAAGGAAGTTTGGCGTTTTGACGAGACGCCATCAGATCCAATTCTGGTGTGCCCCAATCAATTGTGCAAACACCTCCGGATGGAGTTCCCACTCCCCCGGATGAAAAGTCTGACGACTTAGAAAATCCGCTTCCCAGTTCTCCACTCCTGGGATATAGATTGCTGATAGAATTATTTTGGTAACCTCTATCATCGCTAGAGAACTCTTTGTTCCCCACTGATGATTGATAAATGCTACAGCCGTGATATTGTCCGACTGAAATCTTATGAATCTGGCCGAAGCCAGCTGAGGCCACGCCTGAAGCGCGTTGAATATCGCTCTCAGTTCTAGAATATTTATTGGGAGGAGAGCATCCTCCTGAGTCCACAAACCCTGTGCTTTCAGGGAATTCCAGACTGCACCCCAGCCCAATAGGCTTGCGTCAGTCGTCACTATGACCCATGCTGGCCTGCGGAAACACATTCCCTGGGACAGATGATCCTGTGACAACCTCCAAAGAAGAGAGTCTCTGGTCTCTTGATCCAGATTTATCTGAGGAGATAAATCTGCATAATCCCCATTCCACTGTTTGCATGCATAGTTGCAGTGCTCTGAGATGCAAGCAATCAAACGGAACTATGTCCATTGCCGCTACCATTAGTCCGATTACCTCCATACACTGAGCCACTGACGGCCGAGGAATGGTATGAAGAACTCGGCAGGTGGTTAAAATCTTTGATTTCCTGACCCCCATCAGAAAACTTCATGTCCACCGAAACTATCCGAGTTCCCAGGAATGGAACTCTTGTGAGTTCCACCCGTGAGATCTTAGAAAAGCCAACACGATGTCCGTGTGAGATTTGGCTAGCTGGTAAGTCAACGCCTGAATTAAGATAGCGTCCAGATAAGGCGCCACTGCTATGCCCCGCGGCCTTAGAACTGCCAGAAGGAACCCTAGCACCTTTGTGAAAATTCTGGGAGCTGTGGCCAACCCGAAGGGAAGAGCCACAAACTGGTAATGCTTGTCCAGAAAGGCGAACCTGAGGAACTGGTGATCTTTGTGGATAGGGATGTGTAGTCATAGGGTGGTCATATATTGACCCTCCTGGATCATTGGTAAAATAGTCCGAATGGTCTCCATCTTGAAGGAATTTGTTTAGGATCTTGAGATCTAAAATTGGTCTGAAGGTTCCCTCTTTTTTGGGAACCACAAACAGATTGGAGTAGAACCCCTGCCCCTGTTCTGTTTTCGGAACTGGGCAGATCACTCCTATGGTATATAGGTCTTCTACACAGCGTAAGAATGCCTCTCTTTTTGTCTGGTTTACAGACAATTGAGAAAGATGGAATCTCCCCCTTGGAGGAGAATCTTTGAAATCTAGAAGATACCCCTAGGTTACGATTTCTAAAGCCCAGGAGTCCTGAACGTCTCTTGCCCAAGTCTGAGCAAAGAGAGAAAGTCTGCCCCCTACTAGATCCGGTCCCGGATTGGGGGCTACCCCTTCATGCTGTCTTGGTGGCAGCAACAGGCTTCTTGGCCTGTTTACCTTTGTTCCTAGTCTGGTTAGGTCTCCAGACTGACTTGGATTGAGCAAAATTCCTCTCTTGCTTTGCAGCAGGGGAAGAGGTAGAGGGACTACCTTTGAAGTTTCGAATGGAACGAAAATTATTTTGTTTGGTCCTTATCTTATTTGTCTTATCCTGAGGAAGGGCATGGCCTTTCCCTCCAGTGATGTCTGAAATGATCTCTTTCAGTTCAGGCCCGAATAGGGTCTTACCCTTGAAAGGGATGGCTAAAAGCTTAGATTTTGATGACACATCAGCAGACCAGGACTTAATCCATAACGCTCTAAAATGGCCGGAATTCTTTGCCGCTAATTTAGCCAGTTGAAAAGTGGCATCTGTAATGAAAGAATTAGCTAGCTTGAGAGCCCTAATTCTATCCAGAATATCATCTAATGGGGTCTCAACCTGAAGAGCCTCCTCCAGAGCCTCAAACCAAAAAGCAGCTGAACAATGCATGCTATAGGTTGGAGAAGAAAACCCTGATGAACATATCCATAGGATCTTTGAAAGCACAACTGTCCTCAATAGGTATAGTTGAACGCTTAGCCAGGGTAGAAATAGCTCCCTCCACCTTAGGGACTGTCTGCCACGAGTCCTGCATGGTGTCTGATTTTCTTAAAAAGTAGGAGGGGGAGCGAACGGAATACCAGGTCTATCCCACTCCTTAGTAACAATGTCCGAAATCCTCTTAGGGACCGGAAAAACATCAGTGTAAGCAGGAACCTCTAGAAATCTGTCCATTTTACACAATTTCTCTGGAACTACAATAGGGTCACAATCATCCAGAGTCGCTAAAACCTCCCTGAGTAATAAGCGGAGGTGTTCTAGTTTAAATTTAAAAGCCGTCATATCTGAGTCTGTCTGAGGGAACATCTTTCCTGAATCAGAAATCTCTCCCTCAGACAGCAAATCCCTCATCCCAACTCAGAACATTGTGAGGGTACATCGGATATGGCTAATAAAGCGTCCGAGGGCTCAGCATTTGTTCTCATACCAGACCTACTGCGCTTCCCCTGCAACCCAGGCAGTTTAGATAAAACCTCTGTGAGGGTAGTATTCATAACTGCGGCCATATCTTGCAGGGTGAAAGAATTAGACGCACTTTAAGTACTTGGCGTCGCTTGTGCGGGCGTTAATGGTTGTGACACTTGGGGAGAATTAGATGGCATAACCCGATTCCCTTCTGACTGAGAATCCTCCTGCGACATACTTTTAGTAGCTAAAATATGTTCTTTGCAATTTATTGACCTTTCAGTGCATGAGGGACACATTCTAAGTGGGGGTTCCACAATGGCTTCTAAACATATTGAACAATGACTTTCCTCAATGTCAGACATGTTTAACAGGCTAGTAATGACTACAAACAAGCATGAAAACACTTTAGTGAAAAAAATTACAACAATCCTAAAAAACGGTACTGCGCCTTTAAGAGGAAAAAAAGCATACACGTTCTGCAAAACTGCTTTAAAATATACCAAATTTTTCAAATTTTTGATAGACTCAATATGAGTAGTTAAGTTTGCCCCACAAGAATATTTAACATTTAACCCTTTATTGTGCAAACCGGATTGAATTAAGGCCTAAATCCGGAAAAAACACCCCCAGCACCTTGCCACAGCCCTGCTGTGGCGCCTACCTGCCCTCAGGGATTGTAAATATGGGGTTAAAGCTTTGATTTGGCCCAAAACATCCACAGGGGCCCTCAGGAGTTGGAGCTTGCTGAGTGAAAACAACTGCGCACCTGAGGCGCGAAAATAGGCCCCGCCCATCTCAATGTCTCTACAGCCTCAAGGAACCGCACCAGAGCGGTTTTAACCTAGCCATGTGGTTTCTGAGACCCAAAAAATAAGCCAAGTGTACCCTCAATAAAGTTGCCCAAAAAACGTTATTGCCCACAAAACGTTAACAGCACTCCCAGTTCAGAAAACGTTTGCCCACAAACATTCAAAACTCAGTGTCAACCATTTTTTAATTAGCCCCTTATTCAAGCTTAGTAATACCTTTCTATAGCTCTTAAGATTACTGCTTACCCTTACCCTCATGGGGATACTGTCAGCCTTTCTGAAATACACAGTCTCTCCAGAAAAAATGACTGAACATACCTGACTGCTATATAGCATGGAAACGTTCCTCATACTGAAGTTTCCTGTACTACTCAGCCTCCGTGGGAACAGCACTGGATCTTAGTTACAAATGCTAAGATCATCATCCTCCAGGCAGAAGTCTTCATCCATCTGCTGCCTGAGAGTAAATAGTACACACCAGTACCATTTAAAACAAAAAACTCTTGCTTGAAGAAATTAAAAACTAATATTTTATCACCTCTTTCACTTTACCCTTCCTAGTACTTAGAGTAGGCAAAGAGAATGACTGGGGGGTGGAGCTAAGGGAGGAGCTATATAGACAGCTCTGCTGTGGTGCTCTTTGCCACTTCCTGTTAGCAGGAGGAGAATATCCCACAAGTAAAGGATGAATCCTTGGACTCGTCGTACCTTAAAGAAGAAAATTTTTGCAAAAAAACATACTGCGCCTTTAAGAAATAAAAAGCGCAACAATTTTTTCAAATTGCCCTAAAACATTCTTATCGCTAAACAACTATAAATAACAGTTTAATTTTTCCAAAAATGATTGCACCCAATGAGCAAAAAGTGAAATCACCCTTTAAGGAGACAATTTTATTCAAAAAATATACTTAAATAAAGAAAACAGCCCCTGCACCTCGCCACAGCTCTGCTGTGGCGCCTACCTGCCCTCAGGGTACTGAAATTAGACTCGACAACGATCCGGTGACTGGAAAATAACTTTAGGCCCCACCGGAGCTGATGCCTGCTGCCTTCCTAGTGAGAGGAAACTGCGCGTCTGAGCACACGAAATAGGCCCCGCCCATCATGGACGTCGCATCTACAAACTGACTAACCGCATGGGAAGCGGTTTGAATAAAGCCATGTGGTCCCCAGTACATATGAACTCAAAATACAAAACTGCAGCTCTGAATAATAAACCCACATAAGTCAAGCAGCCTCTCCCAGTGTCAAGCCCCAATATAAATATTGCCAAAGTAAATAACAATATATATAGAAACAAATAGGCCTTTCAGTAACACCCTCAGTTTTATATAGGTCTACTGCTTACCCCTTTTCCCTTGCAGGGAAACAAATGTCAGCCAATTTTGATATAACAAGTCTCCTCAGAAATAAGACTCAACATACCTCAATGTTGCTTAAAGCATGACACCGTTCTCCACACTGAAGATTTTTCTTGCACTACCTTCAGAAACTCTGTGGGAACCAGAATGGATCTTAGTAACGTTTGCTAAGATCATCAACCTCAGGGCAGAAAATTTTCTTCATTCCTTATCCATTTCTCCCTGAGGAAAATAGTACTCGCCGGTACCATTTTAAAATAAAAAACTTCTTGATTGAAGAATCTAAAACTAACACTTCACCTCTTCCTATTACTAACACAGGCAAAGAGAATGACTGGGGGTGGAGAGGAGGGAGGAGCTATATATACAGCTCTGCTGTGGTGCTCTTTGCCATTTCCTGTTAGCAGGAGGATAAATCCCACAAGGATGAAATCCGTGGACTCGTCATATCTTGTAGAAGAAAAAGAGAGAGAAAAAGAGAGAAAGAGAGAGAGAGAGAAAGAACGAGAAAGAACGAGAGAGAAAGAGAGAGTAGAGAAAGAGAGAGTAGAGAAAGAGAGAGTAGAGAAAGAGAGAGTAGAGAGAGAGAGAGTAGAGAGAGAGAGAGTAGAGAGAGAGAGAGTAGAGAGAGAGAGAGTAGAGAGAGAGAGAGTAGAGAGAGAGAGAGTAGAGAGAGAGAGTAGAGTAGAGTAGAGCAGAGTAGAGAGAGAGAGAGAGAGTAGAGCAGAGTAGAGTGAGAGTGAGAGTGAGAGAAGAGCAGAGTAGAGTGAGTGAGTGTAGAGAGAGAAAATAAAGAGAAAAGAGAGAAAAAAGAAAGAAAGAGAAAGAGAGAGTAGAGAGTAGAGAGAGAGTAGAGAGTAAACACTGTTTTTTGCATGGGAGATATGCCTTAATGAAAACAAATGCTTGACCCATTTTAGACTGTATGCACATGTTTTAATAGTTAATGAAATGTTAAGTCTTACACACCTTAGATCGAGAGATAAATAGGAAGCAGCCAGCCAGCAGCAGTCCCTGTAGAGTTGCTTGAAAGTCACTGAATTTCACCCCCTCGAGATACAGGACACTCTGCCCATAGGCAAGGATGAGCGCATTCAGAGCCAGAATTTTAAACATTTGCAAAGTTGTTACTAATGTGCAACGACCTTGTTTAATAACGTGGCAAACTGCAAGGAAAGGAAAGAAATATGCTTGAAATTAACTTCAAATTATTACTTTGCGTATTTTAAGAGGTGAAACAATGTAGGAAATAAAGCAAGAAAAGTGGTACTGTAAATCACACTTTATTTCAATGAACAGATTCACTGAGTATCTGTAGAAGGCCGGTACTATGTAGCAGCAAGTAAATGTGCAAGAAATGGCAGACAAATCAGGGTTAAAGGGATATGAAACTCAACATTTTAAAATTAAGATAGCACATTCAATTTAAAAAATATTTTTCCCCCCAATTTTCTTAATCAAATTAGCTTTATTCTCTTGGTATAATCCTTGCAGCTATCTAAACACATTGGGTGAGCCAATGACAAGACACATATGTGCAGCCACCAATCAGCAGCTAGCTCCCAGTAGTGCTTTGCTGTGCCTGAGCTTGCCTAGGAATACTTTCCAAAAAAGGATACCAAGAAAACAAAGCAAATTAAATAAAAATAAAATGTATGCTTACCTGATAAATTTGTTTCTTTTTAGACACGATGAGTCCACGTATCATCATCCTTACTTGTGGGATTACACCTCCTGATCAGCAGGAGGAGGCAAAGAGCACCACAGCAGAGCTGTTAAATAGCTCCTCCCTTCCCTCCCACTCCAGTCATTCGACCGAAGTTAGGAAGAGAAAGGAAAAGCCAAGGTGCAGAAGTGTCTGAGGTTTACAAAAAATAACACCCTGTGTTAAAAAGAACAGGGTGGGCCGTGGACTCATCGTGTCTAAAAAGAAACAAATTTATCAGGTAAGCATAAATTTTCTTTTCTTTTTAAAGACACGATGAGTCCACGGATCATCATCCTTACTTGTGGGATACAATACCAAAGCTAGAGAACATGGATGATAAGGGAGGGACAAGACAGGGAACCTAAACGGAAGGCACCACTGCTTGAAGAACCTTTCTTCCAAAAGCAGCCTCAGCTGAGGCAAAAGTACCAAATTTGTAAAATTTAGAAAAAGTGTGAAGAGAAGACTAAGTTGCAGCCTTGCAAATCTGTGCCACAGAAGCTTAATTTTTGAATGCCCATGAGGAAGCAACCGCCCTAGTGGAATGAGCCGTAATTCTTTCAGGAGGCTGCTGTCCAGCAGTCTCATATGCAAAGCGGATGATTCTCTTTAACCAAAAAGAAAGAAGTAGCAGTAGCTTTCTGACCCTTACGTTTTCCAGAGAAAATTACAAACAGAGAAGAAGACTGACGAAAGTCTTTAGTTGCTTGTAAGTAAAACTTCAAAGCACGGACTACATCCAAATTGTGCAGACGACGTTCCTTCTGAGGAGGATTAGGACACAAGGAAGGAACAACAATCTCCTGATTAATGTTCCTGTCTGAAACAACCTTAGGAAGGAACCCTTGTATTGCAACGCCGAAAGCTCAGACAGACACTCTTTGAGCTGAAGAAATAGCAACAAGAAATAAAACTTTCCAAGAAAACAACTTAATGTCTAAGGAATGCATAGGCTCAAACGGAGCCCCTTGAAGAACTTTAAGAACTAAATTCAGACTCCATGGAGGAGTAACTGGTTTGAACACAGGCCTGATCCTAACCAAGGTCTGACAAAAGGATTGAACATCTGGGACATCTGCCAGACGTTTGTGTAACAAAATAGATAAGGCAGAGATCTGACCCTTTAGGGAACTTGCCGATAAACTCTTCTCCAATCCTTCTTGGAGAAAAGATAAAATTTTGGGAATCCTAACTCTACTCCATGAGTAGCCCTTAGATTCACACCAATAAAGATATTTACGCCATATCTTATAGTAAATCTTTCTAGTAACAGGCTTACGCGCCTGAATCAAGGTCTCTATGTCTGAATCAGAAAAACCCTGCTTGGATAGGATTAAGCGTTTAATCTCCAAGCAGTCAGCTTCAGAGAAATTAGATTTGGATGAAGGAAGGGTCCTTAAATGAGAAGATCCTTCCTCAATGGCAGTCTCCAAGGTGACAGGGATGACATGTCCACCAGATCAGCATACCAAATCCTGCGAGGCCATGCAGGAGCAATGAGGATCACTGAAGCCTTCTCCTGTTTGATTCGAGCAATGACCCGAGGAAGAAGAGCAAACTGGAGAAAAAGATATGCTAGGCTAAGGACCAAGGAACTGCTAGAGCATCTATCAGTTCCGCCTGGGGATCCCTGGATCTTGACCCGTATCTCGGAAGCTTGGCATTCTGACGAGATGCCATGAGATCTAACTCCAGCCGACCCCATTTGAGAATCAGGTTGGAGAATACTTCCGGATGGAGTTCCCACTCTCCCGGATGAAAGGTCTGCCTGCTCAGAAAGTCCGCCTCCCAGTTGTCCACCCCTGGGATGTGGATCGCTGACAGATGCCAAGAATGGGCCTCTGCCCATTGGATTATCTTGGCTACCTCGGTCATCGCTAAGGAACTCCTCGTTCCTCCCTGATGATTGATGTAAGCCACTGTCGTTATGTTGTCCTTCTGGAATCTGATGAACTGGGCCGTAGCTAACTGAGGCCAGGCCAGAAGAGCATTGAAGATCAATCTCAGTTCCAGGATGTTTATAGGAAGAACAGACTCTGCCTGAGTCCACACTGCCTGAGCCTTTAGGGGACCCCAGACAGCTCCCCACCCTAGAAAGCTGGCATCTGTTGTCACAATCACCCAGGATGGTCTGCGAAAGCATGTTCCCAGGGATAGATGATCCAGAGACAACCACAATTGAAGTGAGTCCCTTGTCTCCTGTTCCAGGGTTAGTCGAGGAGACAAGTCTGCATAATCTCCATTCCACTGCCTGAACATGTTTAACTGCAGAGGTCTGAAGTGAAACAGAGCAAACGGGATGATATCCATTGCCGCCACCATCAGTCCGATTACTTCCATGCACTGGGCCACTGACGGCCGAGGATTGGACTGAAGGGCTCGACAGGTATCTAGAATCTTTGATTTCCTTACCTCTGTCAGAAAAATCCTCAGATATAGAATCGATTAAAGTTCCCAAGAAAGTCACCCTTGTCTTCGGGATTAAGAAACGCTTTTCCAGATTTACCTTCCACCCGCGAGTTATCAGGAAGGATAGTACAATGTCGGTATGGGACCTTGCTTGTTGACAAGATGGCACCTGGATTAGAATATTGTCCAGATAAGGCGCCACTGCAATGCCCCGCGGTCTTAGAACCGCCAGCAGTGACCCCAGAACCTTTGTGAAAATTCTGGGCGCAGTGGCCAGCCCGAAAGGAAGAGCCACAAACTCAAAGTGTCTGTCCAGAAAGGCAAACCTTAGGAACTTGTGATGATCTCTGTGGATAGGAACATGTAGATATGCATCCTTTAAGTCCACTGTTGTCATAAATTGACCCTCCTGGATCAATGGAAGAATGTTACGAATAATTTCCATCTTGAAAGATGGAACTCTGAGAAACTTGTTCAGACTCTTGAGGTCTAAGATAGGTCTGAAAGTTCCCTCCTTCTTGGGAACTACAAACAGATTTAAATAAAAGCCCTGCCTGTGTTCCTGTACAGGAACGGGAATAATCACTCCCAGGGACGAGAGGTCTCTTACACAATGTAAGAATACCTCTCTTTTTATCTGATTTGCACATAATCTTGAAAGAAGAAATCTTCCTCGGAGAGGAAAATTTTTGAACTCCAGTTTGTATCCCTGGGACACTATTTCTATAGCCCAGGGGTCCTAAACGTCTCGCACCCAAGCCTGAATGAAGAAAGAAAGTCTGCTCCCACCAGATCCGGTCCCGTATCGGGGGCATGCCCTTCATGCTGTTTTGGAGTCAGCAGCAGGCTTCTTGGACTGTTTACCCTTGTTCCAAGGCTGGTTGGGACTCCAAGTAGGCTTAGATTGCAAATAGTTTCCTTCCTGTTTAGAGGAGGAAGAGAAAGAATTTCCCTTGAAATTGCGAAAGGAACGAAAATTACTTTGTCGTCCTTTTTGTTTATTTCTCTTATCCTGAGGAAGGAGGTGACCCTTACCTCCTGTGATGTCAGAGATAATTTCCTTCAGGCCAGGTCCAAACAAGGTCTTTCCCTTATAAGGAATAGCTAAAAGCTTAGACTTAGATAAAACGTCCGCAGACCAAGGTTTTAACCATAAAGCTCTGCAGGCTAGGATAGAGAACCCTGAACTCTTAGCTGCTAATTTAGTAATTTGCAGAGAATCATCCGTAATAAAAGCATTGGCTAACTTCAGAGCTTTAATCATATCTTGATCTCCTTCAAAGAAGTCTCAGACTTAAGAGACTCGGACAGAGCATCAAACCAATAAGCTGCTGCACTAGTAACAGTAGCAATGCATGCAGCCGGCTGCAACAGAAGACCCTGGTGAACATAAATCTTTTTAAGTAGACCCTCCAACTTCTTGTCCATGGGGTCTTTAAAGGCACAACTATCCTCAATAGGAATAGTAGTTCGCTTGGCTAAAGTGGAAATAGCCCCTTCTACCTTAGGATCCGATTGCCAAGCTTCCTTGACAGCGTCAGCTATAGGAAACATCTTTCTGAAAATAGGAGACGGAGAGAAGGTAATACCTGGTCTCTCCCATTCCTTAGAAACAATCTCCGAAGCTTGCTTAGGAACTGGAAAAACATCTGAGAAAGTAGGAACTTCGAAATATCTGTCCAAATTACTCGCCTTCTCAGGGGCGACTACTACTGTGGAATCACAGTCGTCTAAGGTAACCAAAACCTCCCTGAGTAACAGACGGAGGTGTTCTAGTTTAAATCGGAGACCACCTCTGAATCAGTCAAAGGTAAAGAACTCTCAGAATATGAAATCTCACCATCTGATAAAAACATAATTTATGTAAGAACTTACCTGATAAATTCATTTCTTTCATATTAGCAAGAGTCCATGAGCTAGTGACGTATGGGATATACATTCCTACCAGGAGGGGCAAAGTTTCCCAAACCTCAAAATGCCTATAAATACACCCCTCACCACACCCACAATTCAGTTTTACAAATAGCCAAGAAGTGGGGTGATAAAAAAGTGCGAAAGCATATAAAATAAGGAATTGGAATAATTGTGCTTTATACAAAAATCATAACCACCACAAAAAAAGGGCGGGCCTCATGGACTCTTGCTAATATGAAAGAAATGAATTTATCAGGTAAGTTCTTACATAAATTATGTTTTCTTTCATGTAATTAGCAAGAGTCCATGAGCTAGTGACGTATGGGATAATGATTACCCAAGATGTGGATCTTTCCACACAAGAGTCACTAGAGAGGGAGGGATAAAATAAAGACAGCCAATTCCTGCTGAAAATAATCCACACTCAAAATAAAGTTTAATGAAAAACATAAGCAGAAGATTCAAACTGAAACCGCTGCCTGAAGTACTTTTCTACCAAAAACTGCTTCAGAAGAAGAAAATACATCAAAATGGTAGAATTTAGTAAAAGTATGCAAAGAGGAACAAGTTGCTGCTTTGCAAATCTGATCAATCGAAGCTTCATTCCTAAACGCCCAGGAAGTAGAAACTGACCTAGTAGAATGAGCTGTAATCCTCTGAGGCGGAGTTTTACCCGACTCAACATAGGCAAGATGAATTAAAGATTTCAACCAAGATGCCAAAGAAATGGCAGAAGCTTTCTGGCCTTTTCTAGAACCGGAAAAGATAACAAATAGACTAGAAGTCTTACGGAAAGACTTAGTAGCTTCAACATAATATTTCAAAGCTCTAACAACATCCAAAGAATGCAACGACTTCTCCTTAGAATCCTTAGGATTAGGACATAACGAAGGAACCACAATTTCTCTACTAATGTTGTTGGAATTCACAACTTTAGGTAAAAAATCAAAAGAAGTTCGCAACACCGCCTTATCCTGATGAAAAATCAGAAAAGGAGACTCACAAGAAAGAGCAGATAATTCAGAAACTCTTCTGGCAGAAGAGATTGCCAAAAGGAACAAAACTTTCCAAGAAAGTAATTTAATGTCCAATGAATGCATAGGTTCAAACGGAGGAGCTTGAAGAGCCCCCAGAACCAAATTCAAACTCCAAGGAGGAGAAATTGACTTAATGACAGGTTTTATACGAACCAAAGCTTGTACAAAACAATGAATATCAGGAAGAATAGCAATCTTTCTGTGAAAAAGAACAGAAAGAGCAGAGATTTGACCTTTCAAGGAACTTGCGGACAAACCCTTATCTAAACCATCCTGAAGAAACTGTAAAATTCTCGGTATTGTAAAAGAATGCCAAGAAAAATGATGAGAAAGACACCAAGAAATATAAGTCTTCCAGACTCTATAATATATCTCTCTAGATACAGATTTACGCGCCTGTAACATAGTATTAATCACCGAGTCAGAGAAACCTCTTTGACCAAGAATCAAGCGTTCAATCTCCATACCTTTAAATTTAAGGATTTCAGATCCTGATGGAAAAAAGGACCTTGCGACAGAAGGTCTGGTCTTAACGGAAGAGTCCACGGTTGGCAAGAGGCCATCCGGACCAGATCCGCATACCAAAACCTGTGAGGCCATGCCGGAGCTACCAGCAGAACAAACTAACATTCCTTCAGAATCTTGGAGATTACTCTTGGAAGAAGAACTAGAGGCGGAAAGATATAGGCAGGATGATACTTCCAAGGAAGTGATAATGCATCCACTGCCTCCGCCTGAGGATCCCGGGATCTGGACAGATACCTGGGAAGTTTCTTGTTTAGATGAGACGCCATCAGATCTATTTCTGGAAGTTCCCACATTTGAACAATCTGAAGAAATACCTCTGGGTGAAGAGACCATTCGCCCGGATGCAACGTTTGGCGACTGAGATAATCCGTTTCCCAATTGTCTATACCTGGGATATGAACCGCAGAGATTAGACAGGAGCTGGATTCCGCCCAAACCAGAATTCGAGATACTTCTTTCATAGCCAGAGGACTGTGAGTCCCTCCTTGATGATTGATGTATGCCACAGTTGTGACATTGTCTGTCTGAAAACAAATGAACGATTCTCTCTTCAGAAGAGGCCAAAACTGAAGAGCTCTGAAAATTGCACGAAGTTCCAAAATATTGATCGGTAATCTCACCTCCTGAGATTCCCAAACTCCTTGTGCCGTCAGAGATCCCCACACAGCTCCCCAACCCGTGAGACTTGCATCTGTTGAAATTACAGTCCAGGTCGGAAGCACAAAAGAAGCCCCCTGAATTAAACGATGGTGATCTGTCCACCACGTTAGAGAGTGTCGTACAATCGGTTTTAAAGATATTATTTGAGATATCTTCGTGTAATCCTTGCACCATTGATTCAGCATACAGAGCTGAAGAGGTCGCATGTGAAAATGAGCAAAGGGGATCGCGTCCGATGCAGCAGTCATAAGACCTAGAATTTCCATGCATAAGGCTACCGAAGGGAATGATTGTGACTGAAGGTTTCGACAAGCTGAAATCAATTTTAGACGTCTCTTGTCTGTTAAAGACAGAGTCATGGACACTGAATCTATCTGGAAACCCAGAAAGGTCACCCTTGTCTGAGGAATCAATGAACTTTTTGGTAAATTGATCCTCCAACCATGATCTTGAAGAAACAACACAAGTCGATTCGTATGAGATTCTGCTAAATGTAAAGACTGAGCAAGTACCAAGATATCGTCCAAATAAGGAAATACCACAATACCCTGTTCTCTGATTACAGACAGAAGGGCACCAAGAACCTTTGTAAAAATTCTTGGAGCTGTAGCTAGGCCAAACGGCAGAGCCACAAACTGGTAATGCTTGTCCAGAAAAGAGAATCTCAGGAACTGATAATGATCTGGATGAATCGGAATATGCAGATATGCACCCTGTAAATCTATTGTGGACATATAATGCCCTTGCTGAACAAAAGGCAAGATAGTCCTTACAGTTACCATTTTGAATGTTGGTATCCTTACATAACGATTCAATATTTTCAGATCCAGAACTGGTCTGAAGGAATTCTCCTTCTTTGGTACAATGAAGAGATTTGAATAAAACCCCATCCCCTGTTCCAGAACTGGAACTGGCATAATTACTCCAGCCAACTCTAGATCTGAAACACAATTCAGAAATGCTTGAGCTTTCACTGGATTTACTGGGACACGGGAAAGAAAAAATCTCTTTGCAGGAGGTCTCATCTTGAAACCAATTCTGTACCCTTCTGAAACAATGTTCTGAATCCAAAGATTGTGAATAGAACTGAACCAAATTTCTTTGAAAAAACGTAACCTGCCCCCTACCAGCTGAGCTGGAATGAGGGCCGCACCTTCATGTGGACTTAGAAGCAGGCTTTGTCTTTCTAGCAGGCTTGGATTTATTCCAGACTGGAGATGGTTTCCAAACTGAAACTGCTCCTGAGGATGAAGGATCAGGCTTTTGTTCTTTGTTGAAACGAAAGGAACGAAAACGATTATTAGCCCTGTTTTTACCCTTAGATTTTTTATCCTGTGGTAAAAAAGTTCCTTTCCCACCAGTAACAGTTGAGATAATAGAATCCAACTGAGAACCAAATAATTTGTTACCCTGGAAAGAAATGGAAAGTAGAGTTGATTTAGAAGCCATATCAGCATTCCAAGTCTTAAGCCATAAAGCTCTTCTAGCTAAAATAGCTAGAGACATAAACCTGACATCAACTCTAATAATATCAAAAATGGCATCACAGATAAAATTATTAGCATGCTGAAGAAGAATAATAATATTATGAGAATCATGATCTGTTACTTGTTGCGCTAAAGTTTCCAACCAAAAAGTTGAAGCTGCAGCAACATCAGCCAATGATATAGCAGGTCTAAGAAGATTACCTGAACACAGATAAGCTTTTCTTAGAAAAGATTCAATTTTCCTATCTAAAGGATCCTTAAACGAAGTACCATCTGACGTAGGAATAGTAGTACGTTTAGCAAGGGTAGAAATAGCCCCATCAACTCTAGGGATTTAGTCCCAAAATTCTAATCTGTCAGACGGCACAGGATATAATTGCTTAAAACGTTTAGAAGGAGTAAATGAATTACCCAATTTATCCCATTCTTTGGAAATTACTTCAGAAATAGCATTAGGAACAGGAAAAACTTCTGGAATAATCACAGGAGATTTAAATACCTTATCTAAACATTTAGAATTAGTATCAAGAGGACCAGAATCCTATTTCTAAAGCAATTAGTACTTCTTTAAGTAAAGAACGAATAAATTCAATTTTAAATAAATATGAAGATTTATCAGCATCAATCTCTGAGACAGAATCCTCTGAACCAGAAGAATCATCAGAATCAGAATGATGATGTTCATTTAAAAATTCATCTGTAGGGAGAGAAGTTTTAAAAGATTTTTTATGTTTACTAGAAGGAGAAATAACAGACATAGCCTTCTTGATGGATTCAGAAACAAAATCTCTTATGTTATCAGGAACATTCTGCACCTTAGATGTTGAAGGAACTGCAACAGGCAATGGTACTTTACTAAAGGAAATATTATCTGCATTAACAAGTTTGTCATGACAATTAATACAAACAACAGCCGGAGGAATAGCTACCAAAAGTTTACAGCAGATACACTTAGCTTTGGTAGGTCCAGCACTAGACAGCGATTTTCCTGAAGTATCTTCTGACTCCGATGCAACGTGAGACATCTTGCAATATGTAAGAGAAAAAACAACATATAAAGCAAAATTGATTAAATTCCTTAAATGACAGTTTCAGGAATGGGAAAAAATGCCAAAGAACAAGCTTCTAGCAACCAGAAGCAATGAAAAATGAGACTTAAATAATGTGGAGACAAAAGCGACGCCCATATTTTTTTAGCGCCAAATAAGACGCCCACATTATTTGGCGCCTAAATGTCCACTTCCGGAACGCCAACATTTTTGGCGCAAAATAACGTCAAAAAATGACGCAACTTCCGGCGACACGTATGACACCGGAAACGGAAAAGATTTTTTGCGCCAAAAAAGTCCGCGCCAAGAATGACGCAATAAAATGAAGCATTTTCAGCCCCCGCGAGCCTAACAGCCCACAGGGAAAAAAGAGTCAAATTTTTGAAGGTAAGAAAAAATTATTAATTCAGATGCATTATCCCAAATATGAAATTGACTGTCTGAAAATAAGGAATGTTGAACATTCTGAGTCAAGGCAAATAAATGTTTGAATACATATATTTAGAACTTTATAAACAAAGTGCCCAACCATAGCTTAGAGTGTCACAGAAAATAAGATTTACTTACCCCAGGACACTCATCTACATGTTTGTAGAAAGCCAAACCAGTACTGAAACGAGAATCAGCAGAGGTAATGGTATATAAACAAGAGTATATCGTCGATCTGAAAAGGGAGGTAAGAGATGAATCTCTACGACCGATAACAGAGAACCTATGAAATAGACCCCGTAGAAGGAGATCACTGCATTCAAATAGGCAATACTCTCCTCACATCCCTCTGACATTCACTGCACGCTGAGAGGAAAACCGGGCTCCAACTTGCTGCGGAGCGCATATCAACGTAGAATCTAGCACAAACTTACTTCACCACCTCCATAGGAGGCAAAGTTTGTAAAACTGAATTGTGGGTGTGGTGAGGGGTGTATTTATAGGCATTTTGAGGTTTGGGAAACTTTGCCCCTCCTGGTAGGAATGTATATCCCATACGTCACTAGCTCATGGACTCTTGCTAATTACATGAAAGAAACCTCTATACCCTCCATCTCAGTTCCCTGGGAGGGTACCTCTGAGACTGCCACCATGACATCAGAAACCTCACTGATAATATGTTAGTCTTTCCTCTTGTGCTTGCCTTGAAGCATAGGAAAAGCAGACAACACATCCAAAATTGCGGAAGACATAACCGCAGCTATGTCTTTTAAAGTAACTCCAGCAGGTGCTAGAGCAGAAGAGCAGGGCACTGCTGGTGGGGGCGTTAATTTTTGGGACGCTTGGGGAGAAAGTTGCGGCATAAATTGACCCTCATCAGAAGACTCTTGGACAACATCTGCCTGAGAGGAGTTTGGCTCAGTAAAAATTTTATCCCTAAAACTTAGTCCTTTCAATACATGTAGGACAGAAAGGGATTGGTGGTTCCACATTTGCATCCAGACACAAAGCACACGTAAGATACTGCACACCCTCTTGGTCCATCTTTCATCACAAATTGTTAAAGATTAAACAGAAAAAATAAAAAATATTAACAAAATAAAATTATAAAAAAGGTTACTGTCTCTTTAAATGCAAACGGTTTTGCTATTTTTCTGCAAAGTGTCAGATTTTTCTGGTAATACAAACTGACAGAAAAAGAAAACGTTAAATGCACCTCTGCACCTCAGCAGCCTGCTGAGGTGCTCCTACCATGAAAAATGACACCGGATCCTCTGCTTGTAACGATCCGTTTCATACAGTCAGTCTCTGAACCGGACTTCCCCGCATCCGTGCTATGAGCGCATGAAATTAATCTACATGCCGCTCTAGCACCAACAATCAACTAGCCCAGCTGAATGACACACTAATCTTTTCCGGAAAACAGCACAGTGAAGAGGCGCGCAAATACAGGAAGTCCCGCCCATCGCGGGCGTACCCAATGCCTAATGTCTCTCCCTCTGGGGAAAAAACACAGTGAAACCACCGGAGCCCTAGAAATAAACTGAAGCCACATAACTCCAGCCCCAGTACCCTGTCACTGCCCAAAAAAACTTTCAGTCTGAAAGTCTAAAAACCGTCCCAACAAACAGATTTTTCCATTAACCCCTTATGCTCCATAGTGCTAATGTAAAAATACTGAAACTCCTTAGATCCCAAAAAAGGTAGCACATACCTTAAACACTGCCTGGCAGCATAGCAGGTCCCAAGCATGAGAGGTCCTCTCCCTCACATTGGCCTGAGAAAGAAACAAATGCTGAGTCAGTGAAAACCTCAGGCTGAAGGATAAGGGCAGCAGAAATATGGGAGGTGCAGTGAGAATTATGTCCCACAAGTTCCCATTGCTCTAAAGCCACCAAAAGCTCTACTGTAGAGACTGATATGGACCAGGGCTACACCCTAGAACAAAGTAGCACTCTCTGGCACTACTTTAAAAATAATAAACTCTTGATTGTAGAATCTAAACTAACACCTTACTTGACCTCTTCCTATCACTAACATAGGCAAAGAGAATGACTGGGGTGGGAGGGAAGGTAGGAGCTATTTAACAGCTCTGCTGTGGTGCTCTTTGCCTCCTCCTGTTGACCAAAAGGTGTAATCCCACAAGTAAGGATGATGATCCGTGGACTCATCGTGTCTTTAAAAAGAAATAGTAAATTGGAACCAAATTTAAAATTGCATGCTTAATCAGACTCATGAAAGTTTAAATTTTGACTTTACTGTCCCTTCAATTGAAAATCTATTAGAAGCATGAGGAATAACAAGAGCTAAACTATTATTTAACCGTTTGCACCAGAGGCCTGCAAGTTCAATCTTTTGCTGAACTATTGCTACAGTGTGACACTAATGATTATTGTAAGTATATGTTATTTTAATCAGATGTGTTCTCTCTCCCAAAATGAACAAATCTATCTATACTACTTGGTCTAAAACTCTCAGATCACATGGCCTTGTGATAGCTACATTGTACTACAGGGAGTTCAGAATTATTAGGCAAGTTGTATTTTTGAGGATTAATTTTATTATTGAACAACAACCATGTTCTCAATGAACCCAAAAAACTCATTAATATCAAAGCTGAATAGTTTTGGAAGTAGTTTTTAGTTTGTTTTTAGTTATAGCTATTTTAGGGGGATATCTGTGTGTGCAGGTGACTATTACTGTGCATAATTATTAGGCAACTTAACAAAAAACAAATATATACCCATTTCAATTATTTATTTTTACCAGTGAAACCAATACAACATCTCAACATTCACAAATATACATTTCTGACATTCAAAAACAAAACAAAAACAAATCAGTGACCAATATAGCCACCTTTCTTTGCAAGGACACTCAAAAGCCTGCCATCCATGGATTCTGTCAGTGTTTTGATCTGTTCACCATCAACATTGCATGCAACAGCAACCACAGCCTCCCAGACACTGTTCAGAGAGGTGTACTGTTTTCCCTCCTTGTAAATCTCACATTTGATGATGGACCACAGGTTCTCAATGGGGTTCAGATCAGGTGAACAAGGAGGCCATGTCATTAGATTTTTTTCTTTTATACCCTTTCTTGCCAGCCACGCTGTGGAGTACTTGGACGCGTGTGATGGAGCATTGTCCTGCATGAAAATCATGTTTTTCTTGAAGGATGCAGACTTCTTCCTGTACCACTGCTTGAAGAAGGTGTCTTCCAGAAACTGGCAGTAGGACTGGGAGTTGAGCTTGACTCCATCCTCAACCCGAAAAGGCCCCACAAGCTCATCTTTGATGATACCAGCCCAAACCAGTACTCCACCTCCACCTTGCTGGCGTCTGAGTCGGACTGGAGCTCTCTGCCCTTTACCAATCCAGCCACGGGCCCATCCATCTGGCCCATCAAGACTCACTCTCATTTCATCAGTCCATAAAACCTTAGAAAAATCAGTCTTGAGATATTTCTTGGCCCAGTCTTGACGTTTCAGCTTGTGTGTCTTGTTCAGTGGTGGTCGTCTTTCAGCCTTTCTTACCTTGGCCATGTCTCTGAGTATTGCACACCTTGTGCTTTTGGGCACTCCAGTGATGTTGCAGCTCTGAAATATGGCCAAACTGTTGGCAAGTGGCATCTTGGCAGCTGCACGCTTGACTTTTCTCAGTTCATGGGCAGTTATTTTGCGCCTTGGTTTTTCCACACGCTTCTTGCGACCCTGTTGACTATTTTGAATGAAACGCTTGATTGTTCGATGATCACGCTTCAGAAGCTTTGCAATTTTAAGAGTGCTGCATCCCTCTGCAAGATATCTCACTATTTTTGACTTTTCTGAGCCTGTCAAGTCCTTCTTTTGACCCATTTTGTCAAAGGAAAGGAAGTTGCCTAATAATTATGCACACCTGATATAGGGTGTTGATGTCATTAGACCACACCCCTTCTCATTACAGAGATGCACATCACCTAATATGCTTGATTGGTAGTAGGCTTTCGAGCCTATACAGCTTGGAGTAAGACAACATGCATAAAGAGGATGATGTGGTCAAAATACTCATTTGCCTAATAATTCTGCACTCCCTGTAGAATTTATTTTTCCAGTGGGTCAAGCTATTATCTCACTTGTTCTGCAACCCAAATATGCTATTACAAAACCCTGTGGGATGGAGTTGAGGAACAATAGGGAACACAATGCCATTCAACCACAGATGTGCATCTGCTCACATATTTTATCACACACCTCTCTTGCTGCACATTTCCAAGGGGCAGAACCAGCTAAATCGCAGGCTTTAAAAAGAGTACTTACTGCACTGAATGGATGATAGCTTGGAAGTGAAAGGAGCAGCTATACTGGCATCTCCTAACTTCACCACTTGTATCTGATCTTCTTCTAGATCCTTCAAAACTTGACTGATCCTTTCCTGAAAAAATAAAAAGGATATATCTGTAATAGTCTACGTCTAGGAGTTCTTATGTATAATGCATAATACACACTGTTTCAAGTCTACTGTGTCCTTATTCCAATCGCCAACTTTTTACATATAGAAAATACATGGGAATCCTCTCTTTCCAAAAAGGGGTCTTGTGATGATGTTTTCTTACATTGTTGAGAATGGGGTTTGTTAAGAGTTCTACCACAATACAGAAAAACCTGGTGTCTAGAGGTGCAGGTGACCAAGGTATTTCAGAAGGCAAGGAAAGCGCTCATTTGAAGAAAAGGATTCATTTGTTCTATAGGGCAGTCTCTCTAGGTGGTGATGTGGGTAAGATAGGAGCTTGGAAAGACTCAACACTGCAATAGGATCTAGCTATAGCAAACAAGTTCTCAAATTCTGCCAGGGGATTTAAGTTTGTTAAAGGGACAGTAAAGCCAAAATTAAACTTTCAAGATTCAGATAGAGTATGCAATTTTATACAATTTTCTTCTATGATCAAATTTACTTATTTTTCTTGGTTTCATTTTTTGAAGAGTAAAGCTAGGTAGGCTGTTGGGAGTTTAGGAGCATGCAATGGTCTTTGGCACTGAAAGGCAGCAGTGTTTGCAACTTTGTATAACATTACTATAAACATTGTTGAAAACACTGCTGCCAAATGGCTAAAGACACGTGTCCGCTCCTAAGCTTACCTAGAATTACTCTTTCACAAAAGATACAAAGAGAACTAAGCAAAATTGATAATAGAAGTAAATTGGAAAAGTGTTTAAAATTGAATGCTTTATCTGAATCTTGAAAGTTTATTTTTGGCTTTATTGTCTCTTAGAGTGTGATAATAACCTCACCCACTTATGTGACAAGTAGAAAATACAAGTAGAAAATAAGTGGGCTGGCTGCATGGATAGAGCAAGTTTGATTTAAAAAAGAAAAAAGAATATGGTTTACATCTAGTTAAAGGTTTATTACTCTGAATAGGCTGCACAGACTTCTACAGAAAGAGGTGGGTGGAGCAGATGCATTGCTCCATAGGTCTCTCTGCAGTAATGGATTACTTGGGGGTCGATTTATAAAAGGCTTTCGCCAGCCTCCAACCTCCTATGACTGCAGGTTCTCACAAGCAGCTGTCATTAGACCGCTGCTTCCCTAACCTTGTGCCACCTCTTAGGTGAGGAATTTCAATCTCCCGGTCTCATCCAACTGGGGAGATTAACAGCTCCTGCCCGCGTGTGATTGGCTGTGCTCGGCCAGAGGTGAGCTGCGGCGGACAGGGGTGCGTATGTGCGTCCCTGTCCGCTGCAGCTTGATAAATCAACCCTTTAGAGGCAGCATGTCACTGAGCAGGACAGAGTAGCAGTCACAGCTGTTTCTCTGCAGTGCCGGTAAATTCAGTACCGAGGGATTGTGGGAAGTGTATTAAATAATTCTAAATTCAATTACATTAGAAAATTAAAATAAAAGTATACAAGTATGAGAACATATATAATTAACAACTAGTTATGTGAATTTGGGTTTTATTTTTTCCCATGCATTTTAGCTGTTACAACATCTTTATATGAATAAACATGTTACTTGATAGTTATTTGTTGAACTCTGTATCCAATTTGCACTTTTTTCTTTTAAGCAGCTATGTTGTTGATACATAGTTTCGGCAAATGTTTTTTTAATATTGGGTAGTACGTATGTACAGATGTGTAACATCACATATTGAGGCATAATTGTGATTTGCCAGTTGTTGCTTAAAGGGACAATAAAAAGGTGAAACAGGTCTATTGTATATAGATGCAGGCAAACAGGTAATGTGCAATATGTCTTTCCTTGCTGATTATATCTTCCATATCATCATATAAATTTACTTTGGAATATCCCTGCTGGACGCGTCCCTGTCTGCCCCCTGGCCATTCAATGGTAAATTTCTATGACATTATGGCAGATATAATCAGAAGGAAGGGGATATTGCACATTAGAGAGTATAATCTGAGGATGTAATCTATGATTAAGTGCCCACACGGGTGCTAAACATGCAAGCTTTCTGTGGAGATCCTTTAACTTTGTTATATTTATAATGCGATGTGCTATTTCTGCATGCCCCACAAGTGGGGCAGTGCAAAACAGAATTTATGTTTACCTGATAAATTACTTTCTCCAACGGTGTGTCCGGTCCACGGCGTCATCCTTACTTGTGGGATATTCTCTTCCCCAACAGGAAATGGCAAAGAGCCCAGCAAAGCTGGTCACATGATCCCTCCTAGGCTCCGCCTACCCCAGTCATTCGACCGACGTTAAGGAGGAATATTTGCATAGGAGAAACCATATGTTACCGTGGTGACTGTAGTTAAAGAAAATAAATTATCAGACCTGATTAAAAAAACCAGGGCGGGCCGTGGACCGGACACACCGTTGGAGAAAGTAATTTATCAGGTAAACATAAATTCTGTTTTCTCCAACATAGGTGTGTCCGGTCCACGGCGTCATCCTTACTTGTGGGAACCAATACCAAAGCTTTAGGACACGGATGAAGGGAGGGAGCAAATCAGGTCACCTAAATGGAAGGCACCACGGCTTGCAAAACCTTTCTCCCAAAAATAGCCTCAGAAGAAGCAAAAGTATCAAATTTGTAAAATTTAGAAAAAGTGTGCAGTGAAGACCAAGTCGCTGCCTTACATATCTGATCAACAGAAGCCTCGTTCTTGAAGGCCCATGTGGAAGCCACAGCCCTAGTGGAGTGAGCTGTGATTCTTTCAGGAGGCTGCCGTCCGGCAGTCTCATAAGCCAATCGGATAATGCTTTTAATCCAGAAGGAGAGAGAGGTAGAAGTTGCTTTTTGACCTCTCCGTTTACCAGAATAAACAACAAACAAAGACAAAGTTTGTCTGAAATCCTTAGTAGCTGCTAAGTAAAATTTGAGAGCACGAACTACATCCAAGTTGTGCAACAAACGTTCCTTCTTTGAAACTGGATTAGGACACAAAGAAGGCACAACTATCTCCTGGTTAATGTTTTTGTTAGAAACAACTTTTGGAAGAAAACCAGGTTTAGTACGCAAAACCACCTTATCTGCATGGAACTCCAGATAAGGAGAAGAACACTGCAGAGCAGATAATTCTGAAACTCTTCTAGCAGAAGAAATTGCAACCAAAAACAAAACTTTCCAAGATAATAACTTAATATCAACGGAATGTAAGGGTTCAAACGGAACCCCCTGAAGAACTGAAAGAACTAGGTTGAGACTCCAAGGAGGAGTCAAAATTTTGTAAACAGGCTTGATTCTAACCAGAGCCTGAACAAAGGCTAGAACATCTGGCACAGCTGCCAGCTTTTTGTGAAGTAACACAGACAAGGCAGAAATCTGTCCCATCAAGGAACTTGCAGATAATCCTTTTTCCAATCCTTCTCGAAGGAAGGATAGACTCTTAGGAATCTTAACCTTGTCCCAAGGGAATCCTGCAGATTCACACCAACAGATATACCAAATTATGTGGTAATTTTTCTGGTTACAGGCTTTCAGGCCTGAACAAGAGTATTAATAACAGAATCTGAGAACCCTCGCTTTGATAAGATCAAGCGTTCAATCTCCAAGCAGTCAGCTGGAGTGGGTCGAACGGACCTAGAACAAGAAGGTCTCGTCTCAAAGGTAGCTTCCATGGTGGAGCCGATGACATATTCACCAGATCTGCATACCAAGTCCTGCGTGGCCACGCAGGAGCTATCAAAATCACCGACGCCCTCTCCTGATTGATCCTGGCTACCAGCCTGGGGATGAGAGGAAACGGCGGGAACACATAAGCTAGTTTGAAGGTCCAAGGTGCTACTAGTGCATCCACTAGAGCCGCCTTGGGATCCCTGGATCTGTACCCGTAGTAAGGAACTCTGAAGTTCTGACGAGAGGCCATCAGATCCATGTCTGGAATGCCCCACGGTTGAGTGACTTGGGCAAAGATTTCCGGATGGAGTTCCCACTCCCCCGGATGCAATGTCTGACGACTCAGAAAATCCGCTTCCCAATTTTCCACTCCTGGGATGTGGATAGCAGACAGGTGGCAGGAGTGAGACTCCGCCCATAGAATGATTTTGGTCACTTCTTCCATCGCTAGGGAACTCCTTGTTCCCCCCTGATGGTTGATGTATGAACTTGGCCCTCGCTAGCTGAGGCCAAGCTTTGAGAGCATTGAATATCGCTCTCAGTTCCAGAATATTTATCGGTAGAAGAGATTCTACCCGAGACCAAAGACCCTGAGCTTTCAGGGATCCCCAGACCGCGCCCCAGCCCATCAGACTGGCGTCGGTCGTGACAATGACCCACTCTGGTCTGCGGAAGGTCATCCCTTGTGACAGGTTGTCCAGGGACAGCCACCAACGGAATGAGTCTCTGGTCCTCTGATTTACTTGTATCTTCGGAGACAAGTCTGAATAGTCCCCATTCCACTGACTGAGCATGAACAGTTGTAATGGTCTTAGATGAATGCGCACAAAAGGAACTATGTCCATTGCCGCTACCATCAAACCTATCACTTCCATGCACTGCGCTATGGAAGGAAGAGGAACGGAATGAAGTATCCGACAAGAGTCTAGAAGTTTTGTTTTTCTGGCTTCTGTCAGAAAAATCCTCATTTCTAAGGAGTCTATTATAGTTCCCAAGAAGGGAACCCTCGTTGACGGAGATAGAGAACTCTTTTCCACGTTCACTTTCCATCCGTGAGATCTGAGAAAGGCCAGGACAATGTCCGTGTGAGCCTTTACTTGAGGAAGGGACGACGCTCGATCAGAATGTCGTCCAAGTAAGGTACTACAGCAATGCCCCTTGGTCTTAGCACCGCCAGAAGGGACCCTAGTACCTATGAGAAAATCCTAGGAGCAGTGGCTAATCCGAAAGAAAACGCCACGAACTGGAAATGCTTGTCCAGGAATGCAAACCTTAGGAACCGATGATGTTCCTTGTGGATAGGAATATGTAGATACGCATCCTTGAAATCCACCTTGGTCATGAATTGACCTTCCTGGATGGAAGGAAGAAGTGTTCGAATGGTTTCCATCTTGAACGATGGAACCTTGAGAAACTTGTTCAAGATCTTGAGATCTAAGATTGGTCTGAACGTTCCCTCTTTTTTGGGAACTATGAACAGATTGGAGTAGAACCCCATCCCTTGTTCTCCTAATGGAACAGGATGAATCACTCCCATTTTTAGCAGGTCTTCTACCCAATGTAAGAATGCCTGTCTTCTTATGTGGTCTGAAGACAACTGAGACCTGTGGAACCTCCCCCTTGGAGGAAGCCCCTTGAACTCCAGAGAATAACCTTGGGAGACTATTTCTAGCGCCCAAGGATCCAGAACATCTCTTGCCCCAGCCTGAGCGAAGAGAGAGAGTCTGCCCCCCACCAGATCCGGTCCCGGATCGGGGGCCCGCATTTCATGCTGTCTTGGTAGCAGTGGCAGGTTTCCTGGCCTGCTTTCCTTTGTTCCAGCCTTGCATAGGTCTCCAGGCTGGATTGGCTTGAGAAGTATTACCTTCCTGCTTAGAGGACGTAGCCCTTGGGGCTGATCCGTTTCTGCGAAAGGGACGAAACTTAGGTTTATTTTTGGTCTTGAAAAGACCTATCCTGAGGAAGGGCGTGGCCCTTGCCCCCAGTGATATCAGAGATAATCTCTTTCAAGTCAGGGCCAAAGAGTGTTTTCCCCTTGAAAGGAATGTCAAGCAATTTGTTCTTGGAAGACGCATCCGCTGCCCAAGATTTTAACCAAAGCGCTCTGCGCCACAATAGCAAACCCAGAATTTTTTCGCCGCTAACCTAGCCAATTGCAAGGTGGCGTTTAGGGTGAAAGAATTAGCCAATTTAAGAGCACGAATTCTGTCCATAATCTCCTCATAAGAAGAAGAATTACTAATAATCGCCTTTCCTAGCTCATCAAACTAGAAACACGCGGCTGCAGTGACAGGGACAATGCATGCAATTGGTTGTAGAAGGGAACCTTGCTGAACAAACATCTTTAGCAGACCTTCTAATTTTTTATCCATAGGATCTTGGAAAGCACAACTATCTTCTATGGGTATAGTGGCGCGCTTGTGTAGAGTAGAAACCGCCCCCTCGACCTTGGGGACTGTCTGCCATCAGTCCTTTCTGGGGTCGACTATAGGAAAACAATTTTATAAATATGGGGGGAGGTACTAAAGGTATACCGGGCCTGTCCCATTCTTTACTAACAATGTACGCCACCCGCTTGGATATAGGAAAAGCTTCGGGGGGCCCCGGGGCCTCTAAGAACTTTTCCATTTTACATAGTGGTTCTGGAATGACCAGATAATCACAATCATCCAAATTGGATAACACCTCCTTAAGCAGAGCGCGGAGATGTTCCAACTTAAATTTAAAATTAATCACATCAGGTTCAGCTTGTTGAGAAATGTTTCCTGAATCTGAAATTTCTCCCTCAGACAAAACCTCCCTGGCCCCCTCAGACTGGTGTAGGGGCCCTTCAGAAACCATATCATCAGCGTTCTCATGCTCTACAGAATTTTCTAAAACAGAGCAGTCGCGCTTTCGCTGATAAGTGGGCATATTGGCTAAAATGTTTTTGATAGAATTATCCATTACAGCCGTTAAATGTTGCATAGTAAGGAGTATTGGCGCACTAGATGTACTAGGGGCCTCCTGTATGGGCAAGACTGGTGTAGACGAAGTAGGGGATGATGCAGTACCATGCTTACTCCCCTCACTTGAGGAATCATCTTGGGCATCATTTTTACTAAATTTTTTTATGACATAAAATACATATAGTTAAATGAGAAGGAACCTTGGTTTCCCCACAGTCAGAACACAATCTATCTGGTAGTTCAGACATGTTAAACAGGCATAAACTTGATAACAAAGCACAAAAAACGTTTTAAAATAAAACCGTTACTGTCACTTTAAATTTTAAACTAAACACACTTTATTACTGCAATTGCGAAAAAGTATGAAGGAATTGTTCAAAATTCACCAAAATTTCACCACAGTGTCTTAAAGCCTTAAAAGTATTGCACACCAAATTTGGAAGCTTTAACCCTTAAAATAACGGAACCGGAGCCGTTTTTATATTTAACCCCTTTACAGTCCCTGGAATCTGCTTTGCTGAGACCCAACCAAGCCCAAAGGGGAATACGATACCAAATGATGCCTTCAGAAAGACTTTTCTATGTATCAGAGCTCCACACACATGCAGCTGCATGCCATGCTGTCCTCAAAAACAAGTGCGCCATACCGGCGCGAAAATGAGGCTGACTATGATTAGGGAAAGCCCCTAAAGAATAAGGTGTCAAAAACAGTGCCTGCCGATATAATCATATCAAAATACCCAGAATAAATGATTCCTCAAGGCTAAATATGTGTTAATAATGAATCGATTTAGCCCAGAAAAAGTCTACAGTCTTAATAAGCCCTTGTGAAGCCCTTATTTACTATCTTAATAAAAATGGCTTACCGGATCCCATAGGGAAAATGACAGCTTCCAGCATTACATCGTCTTGTTAGAATGTGTCATACCTCAAGCAGTAAGAGACTGCACACTGTTCCCCCAACTGAAGTTAATTGCTCTCAACAGTCCTGTGTGGAACAGCCATGGATTTTAGTTACGGTGCTAAAATCATTTTCCTCATACAAACAGAAATCTTCATCTCTTTTCTGTTTCTGAGTAAATAGTACATACCAGCACTATTTTAAAATAACAAACTCTTGATTGAATAATAAAAACTACAGTTAAACACTAAAAAACTCTAAGCCATCTCCGTGGAGATGTTGCCTGTACAACGGCAAAGAGAATGACTGGGGTAGGCGGAGCCTAGGAGGGATCATGTGACCAGCTTTGCTGGGCTCTTTGCCATTTCCTGTTGGGGAAGAGAATATCCCACAAGTAAGGATGACGCCGTGGACCGGACACACCTATGTTGGAGAAAAATAGATTTGCAAAGTGACCGATGCAGAGAGCGACATTCTTTGTCCCTCTCTGCATCAGGGAGCGGTGGTGTTGATCGTTGGAGGTGTGATAGGGTTAGCAGGGAGGCGGATGGGCGGTAAGTGAACGAGTGGGACAGCTACACTACGGCAAAAATAAATGGGGGTAGGAGGGGAAACAGAGGGTGGGGGGGGGGTTGTAGAGTGGATAGGAGGAATAGAGGGTAGGGGAAACGATCCAAGAGGGGGAGGTGGGGTAAATGAGAGGGGGCAGCTACACTACAGAATTTTATTACATTTTTTTTATTTTAGTAAATATATTTTTTTTTTTTTATAGAAAACTAGGTACCGGCAGACAGCTGCCAGTATCTAAGATGGCAGAAGCTAGTTAGAAGGGGGAGGGATCAGGGAGATGGAAAGGTAAGGGGGTACTCAAACTGAAGAAAATAAAAAAATAAAAAAACAAATTATGCTTACCTGATAATTTCATTTTCTTCTGAAGGGAAGAGTCCACAGCTGCATTCATTACTTTTGGGAATTCAGAACCTGGCCACCAGGAGGAGGCAAAGACACCCCAGCCAAAGGCTTAAATACCTCCCCCACTTCCCTTATCCCCCCAGTCATTCTGCCAAGGGAACAAGGAACAGTAGGAGAAATATCAGGGTGAAAAAAGGTGCCAGAAGAACAAAAAATTACAGCCGCTTTAAAAACACGGACGGGAGCTGTGGACTATTCCCTTAAGAAGAAAATAAAATTATCAGGTAAGCATAGTTTATGTTTTTCTTCTTAAAAAGGGAAGAGTCCACAGCTGCATTCATTACTTTTGGGAAAACAATACCCAAGCTAGAGGACACTGAATGCAAACAACGGGTGGGTACAAAAGGTGGCCCGTTCGAAAGGCACCACAGCCTGAATTACTCAACACCCAAACATTTAACTACAAACGACATGAAAGAAAACCCGAGCCCAGGTAACTGTACATCAGTTACACCACCGGCAAAGCCGAACTAGAGACCACTCAGACCTAGAGTCTGTCATGCCCAAACAATCTCCGAGGCGTCCACCCCACATGTCACAACTCCCAAGAAGGTACCCGGACAAAGATAAGGACTGCATCTGCCCCCAAAAGGGAACCAGAGTCCAGGAAAATCCAAAGGAACTTTTCCCACTCCACACCTAGAGAATAACCCATGGTTGTCTTACAAAGTCAACGCCCAGGGAGACAAGCTCCCTGGAAGACAAAGACCAAAGAAGAAAGGATCCATACACAGGGAAACGTCCCAAAAAGGACTCGAGGAACCCCTCATTTCCCTAATCCCATACCATACCCTAAGTTACTCCAGGAAAATCATGAGACTCCCGATGCCCCATAACATATCTAGAACTGGAGGCTAGATTGGCAGAGACAGCAGAAAACAGGATAACTATCTCAGCAGTTAGAAAAGAGCTCTCCAAGAGAAACTCAAACCGCCTGAACAGGAACTCAAAGACCAGCCTCCAAAAGGAAGGCTGACCCTATTGCTAACTCAAACCTCCAAAAGGAGCTTTAAAGCTTGTTAGAATCCAGACAAAAGCAATTAGCTGTAACTGGTTACACCATCACCGAGCAAATAGCAGTAGATGGTTCCAACTGCAAACCTCTAAGGGCTTACAGTCCTCCGAATAGTGGCTCCAAGGAGCACCCCCTTCTGGCACCAGACACCAGTAGAAAAGGAGGAGGACATCCAAAATCCTCCCTCAAAGGAAAGGACCAACAGCAAAAAAAAAAAAACAGTCAACCCTGCCTTCCCTCCAGAACTGTCCCAGCCCAAAGGCTAGTCAAAAGACCGAAGACAAGAGTCCCAGACTACTGGAAAAGAAGAGAGGACCAATGAGGAATAAAGTCCCCGGTTATACCACTGCTACAAACGGCATGCTACCGTGAGTCAGGATAAACATTGTGCTCGGGTAAGAGACCCCCTACACAGTCGTGGGCAAAAAAAGCACACTTCCCAAGGGAAGAAGTCTCCAAAAAAACTCAGCATCCATATCGGATACACGTAGTAGAAGCCCCCATACGGGAGCAAACCCTCAGCCTCCCGCTGCTGGAACGAAGCCAGCACAAAACAGTGAATATCAGGAAGCTTAGCAATCTTTCTGTGAAATAAAAGAGCAGAGCTTTGTCCCTTCAAAAGAACTTGCAGACAAACCTTTATCCAAACCACCCTGAAGAAACTGTAAAATTCTAGGAATTCTAAAAGAATGCCAGGAGAATTTATGAGAAGAACACCATGAAATATAAGTCTTCCAAACTCGATAATAAATCTTCCATACCTTCAAACTAAACGATTTGAGATCTTGATGGAAAAACATAATTTATGTAATAATTTACCTAATAAATTAATTTCTTTCATATTGGCAAGAGTCCATGAGCTAGTGACGTATGGGATATACAATCCTACCAGGAGGGGCAAAGTTTCCCAAACCTCAAAATGCCTATAAATACACCCCTCATCACACCCACAATTCAGTTTAACGAATAACCAAGAAGTGGGGTGATAAAGAAAAGCGTAAAAAGCATCAACAAAGGAATTTGGAAATAATTGTGCTTTATACAAAAAAATCATAACCACCATAAAAAGGGTGGGCCTCATGGACTCTTGCCAATATGAAAGAAATGAATTTATCAGGTAAATTCTTACATAAATTATGTTTTATTTCATGTAATTGGCAAGAGTCCATGAGCTAGTGACGTATGGGATATCAATACCCAAGATGTGGAACTCCACTCAAGAGTCACTAGAGAGGGAGGGATACAAATAATAACAGCCATTGTCCACAGAAAAAATAATCCACAACCCAAAATAAAAGTTATTCTCATAATGAAAAGAAAAACTTAAAACATCAGCAGAAGAATCAAACTGAAACAGCTGCCTGAAGAACTTTTCTACCAAAGACTGATTCTGAAGAAGCAAATACATCAAAATGGTAGAATTTAGTAAATGTATGCAAAGAGGACCAAGTTGCTGCTTTGCAAATCTGATCAACTGAAGCTTCATTCTTAAAAGCCCACGAAGTGGAGACTGATCTAATAGAATGAGCTGTAATTTTCTGAGGCGGGCCAGACCCGACTCCAAATAAGCTTGATGAATCAAAAGCTTTAACCAAGAAGCCAAGGAAATAAAAGATGCCTTCTGACCTTTCCTAGGACCAGAAAATATAACAAACAGACTAAAAGTCTTCCTGAAATCTTTAGTAGCTTCAACATATTTCAAATCTCTCACCACATCCAAAGAATGTAAGGATCTCTCCAAAGAATTCTTAGGATTAGGACACAAGGAAGGGACAACAATTTCTCTACTAATGTTGTTATAATTCACAACTTTAGCTAAAAATTTAAATGAAGTCCGCAAAACCACCTTATCCTGATGAAAAATCAGAAAAGGAGATTCACAAGAAAGAGCAGATAGCTCAGAAACTTTTCTAGCAGAAGAGATGGCCAAAAGGAACAACACTTTCCAAGAAAGCAATTTAATGTCCAAAGAATGCATAGGCTCAAACGGAGGAGCCTGTAATGCCTTCAAAACCAAATTAAGACTCCAAGGAGGAGAAATTGATTTAATGACGGGCTTAATACGAACTAAAGCCTGTACAAAACAGTGAATATCAGGAAGTTTAGCAATCTTTCTGTGAAATAAAACTGAAAGAGCAGAGATTTGTCCCTTCAAGGAACTTGCAGACAAACCCTTATCCAAACCATCCTGAAGAAACTGTAAAATTCTAGGAATTCTAAAAGAATGCCAAGAGAATTTATGAAAAGAACACCATGAAATGTAGGTCTTCCAAACGCGATAATAAATCTTTCTAGAGACAGATTTACGAGCTTGTAACATAGTATTAATCACTGAGTCAGAGAATGACTTAGTACTAAGCGTTCAATTTCCATACCTTCAAATTTAATGATTTGAGATCCTGATAGAAAAACGGACCTTGAGACAGAAGGTCTGGCCTTAACGGAAGTGGCCAAGGTTGGCAACTGGACATCCGAACAAGATCCGCATACTAAAACCTGTGTGGCCATGCTGGAGACACCAGCAACAAACGATTGTTCCATGATGATTTTGGATATCACTCTTGGAAGAAGAAATAGAGGCAGGAAAATTTAAGCAGGATGATAACACCAAGGAAGTGTCAGTGCATCCACTGCTTCCACCTGAACATCCCTGGACCTGTACAGGTATCTGGAAAGTTTCTTGTTTAGATGAGAGGCCATGAGATCTATCTCTGGAAGACCCCACATCTGAACAATCTGAGAAAACACATCTGGATGGAGAGACCACGCCCCTGGATGTAAAGTCTGACGGCTGAGATAATCCACCTCCCAATTGTCTACACCTGGGATATGCACTGCAGAGATTAGACAGGAGCTGGATTCCGCCCAAGCAAGTATCCAAGATACTTCTTTCATAGCTTGGGGACTGTGAGTCCCACCCTGATGATTGACATATGCCACAGTTGTGATATTGTCTGTCTGAAAGCAAATGAACGGTTCTCTCTTCAACAGAGGCCAAAACTGAAGAGCTCTGAGAATTGCACGGAGTTCTAAAATATTGATTGGTAATCTTGCCTCTTGAGATTTCCAAACCCCTTGTGCTGTCAGAGATCCCCAAACAGCTCCCCATCCTGAAAGACTTGCGTCTGTAGTGATCACAGTCCAGGTTGGCCGAACAAAGGAAGCCCCTTGAACTAAACGCTGGTGATTTAACCACCACATCAGAGAGTGTCGAACATTGGGATTTAAGGATATTAACTGATATCTTTGTATAATCCCTGCACCATTGATTCAGCATACAAAGCTGGAGAGGTCTCATGTGAAAATGAGCAAAAGGAATCGCGTCCGATGCTGCAGTCATGAGGCCTAAAACTTCCATTCACATAGCCACTGAAGGGAATGACAGACTGAAGGTGCAGACAGGCTGCAACCAATTTCAAACGTCTATTGTCTGTTAGAGACAGAGTCATGGACACTGAATCTATCTGGAAACCTAAAAAGGTGACCCTTGTCTGAGGAATCAAGAAACATTTTGGTAAATTGATCCTCCAACCATGGCTTTGAAGAAACAACACTAGTTGATTTGTGTGAGATTCTGCAGAACGTAAAGACTGAGCTAGTACCAAGATATCGTCCAAATAAGGAAACACCGCAATACCCTGCTCTCTGATTACAGAGAGTAGGGCACCTAAAACCTTTGAAAAGATTCTTGGAGCTGTTGCTAGGCCAAATGGAAGAGCAACAAATTGGTAATGCTCGTCTAGAAAAGAGAATCTCAGGAACTGAAAATGTTCTGGATGAATCGGAATATGAAGGTATGCATCCTGCAAGTCTATTGTAGACATATAATGTCCTTGCTGAACAAAAGGCAGAATAGTCTTTATAGTCACCATCTTGAAAGTTGGTACTCTTACATAACGATTCAAAATTTTCAGATCCAGAACTGGTCTAAATGAATTTTCCTTCTTTGGGACAATGAATAGATTTGAATAAAACCCCAGACCTTGTTCCTGAAAAGGAACCAGCATGATTACCCTTGAAGACTCCAGGTCTAAAACACACTTCAGAAAAGCCTGAGCTTTTACTGGATTTGCTGGGATACGTGAGAAAAAATCTCACAGAAGGTCTGACTCTGAATCCTATTTGATACCCTTGAGAGACAATGCTCTGAATCCATTTATTTTGGACAGAATTTATCCAAAAATCCTTGAAAAACCTTAATCTGCCCCCTACCAGCTGAACTGGAATGAGGGCCGCACCTTCATGCGGACTTAGGGGCTGACTTTGGTTTTTTAAAAGGCTTGGATTTATTCCAATTTGAGGAAAAACCCCTTTCCTCCAGTAACAGTTGAAATAATAGAATCCAACAGAGAACCAAATAAATTATTACCTTGGAAAGAAAGAGATAATAATCTAGACTTAGATATCATATCAGCATTCCAAGATTTAAGCCATAAAGCTCTTCTAACTAAAATAGCTAAAGACATGGATCTAACATCAATTTTGATAATATCAAAAATGGCATCACAAATAAAATTAGCATGTTGCAGTAAACAAACAATGCTAGATATGTCAGAATTCAATTCTTGTTGCGCTAAATTCTCCAACCAAAAAGTTGATGCAGCCACAACATCAGCCAAAGAAATTGCAGGCCTGAGAAGATGACCTGAATATATATAGGCTTTCCTTAGATAGGATTCAAGTTTCCTATCTAAAGGATCTTTAAAAGAAGTACTATCTTCCATAGGAATAGTGGTACGTTTAGCAAGAGTAGAAATAGCCCCATCAACTTTGAGGATCTTTTCCCAAAACTCTATAGAAATTGCTGGTAAAGGATACAATTTTTTAAACCTTGAAGAAGGAATAAAAGGAGTACCCGGCTTATTCCATTCCTTAGAAATCATATCAGAAATAGCATCAGGAATAGGAAAAACCTCTGGAGTAACCACAGGAGGTTTAAAAACAGCATTTAAATGTTTACTAGTCTTAATGTCAAGAGGACTAGCTTCCTCAATATCCAAAGTAATTAACACTTCTTTTAACAAAAGAACGAATATACTCTATTTTAAACAAATAAGTAGATTTGTCAGTGTCAATATCTGAGGAGGGATCTTCTGAATCAGATAGATCCTCATCAGAGGAGGCTAAATCATTATGTTGTCGGTCATTTGAAATTTCATCAACTTTATGAGAAGTTTTAAAAGACCTTTTACGTTTATTAGAAGGCAGGAATGCAGACAAGGCCTTCTGAATAGAATCAGTAATAAATTATTTAAAATTCATAGGTATATCATGTACATTAGAAGTTGAAGGAACTGCAACTGGCAATGTACTATTACTGATGGATACATTCTCTGCATGTAAAAGTTTATCATGACAACTATTACAAATGACATTCGGAGATATAATTTCCACAATCTTACAACAAATGCACTTAGCTTTGGTAGAACCGATGTCAGGCAGCAAAGTTCCAACAGATACTTCTGAGGCAGGATCAGATTGAGACATCTTGCAAAATGTAAAAGAAAAAACATATAAAGCAAAATTATCAATTTCCTTATATGACAGTTTCAGGAATGGGGAAAAAAATGCAAACAGCATAGCCCTCTGACATAGAAAAAGGCAAGAGGCAAACAGCAATGCGGTATAAAACAAATGACTAATATCCGGAAATGACACACTTGCGTCACTAATGACGCAACCGTGTGTAAGGCTTCGCGTCAACTACGACGCCGGAAATGACGAACTTGCATCAACGGACGTACTTTACGCGCCAAAAAAAATTGAGCCAAGAATGACGCAATAAAGTCTAGCATTTGGTGCACCCGCAGGCCTAATGCTGCCCGCAGTTTGTAAGAAAAAAGTCAATTTGAAAAAAAAGACTAAACCCCAGGTAAGAAAAAAATATTTCTTAATATGTTTAGTTCCCAAATATGAAACTGGCAGTCTGCACAAGGAAATACATGAACCTGACTCAAGGCAAATATAAGTACAATACATATATTTAGAACTTTATATAAATGCATAAAGTGCCAGACCATAGCTGGGGTGTCTTAAGTAATTAAAAAAACATACATACCAAAAAAGACACCCATCCACATATAGCAGATAGCCAAACCAGTACTGAAACAGTTATCAGTAGAGGTAATGGTATATGAGAGTATATCGTCGATCTGAAAAGGGAGGTAGGAGATCAATCTCTACGACCGATAACAGAGAACCTATGAAATAGACCCCCGTTAGGAAAATCATTGCATTCAAAAGGTGATACTCTTCACGTCCCTCTGACATTGGCTGTACTCTGAGGAATCGGGCTTCAAAAAAGCTGAGAAGCGCATGTCAACGTAGAAATCATAGCACAAACTTACTTCACCACCTCCATAGGAGGCAAAGTTTGTAAAACTAATTTGCGGGTGTGGTGAGGGGTGTATTTATAGGCATTTTGAGGTTTGGGAAACTTTGCCCCTCCTGGTAGGATTGTATATCCCATACGTCACTAGCTCATGGACTCTTGCCAATTACATGAAAGAAAACTGACCTTGAGACAGAAGGTCTGGACTTAAAGGAAGTGGCTAAGGTTGGCAACTGGACATCCGGACAAGATCCGCATACCAAAACCTGTGAGACCATGCTGGTGCTACCAGAAACACAAACTATTGTTCCATGATGATCTTGGAGACCACTATTGGAAGAAGAACTAGAGGTGGGAAGATATAAGCAGGTTGGTAAAACTAAGGAACTGCTAACGCATCCACCGACTCCGCCTGAGGATCCCTGGACAAGTACCTGGGAAATTTCTTGTTTAGATGAGAAGCCATCAGATCTATTTCTGGAAGACCCCACATCTGAACAATCTGATAAAACACATCTGGATGGAGAGACCACTCCCTCGGATGCAAAGTCTGACGGCTGAGATAATCCGCTTCCCAATTGTCTACACCTGGGATATGTACCGCAGAAATTAGACAAGAGCTGGATTCCGCCCAAGAAAGTATCCAAGATACTTCTTTCATAGCTAGGGGACTGTGAGTCCCACCCTGATGATTGACATATGCCACAGTTGTGATATTGTCTGTCTGAAAACAAATGAATGGTTCTCTCTTCAACAGAGACCAAAACTGAAGAGCCCTGAAAATAGCACGGAGTTCTAAAATATTGACTGGTAACCTCACCTCTTGAGATTCCCAAACCCCTTGTGCTGTCAGAGATCCCCAGACAGCTCCCCAACCTGAAAGACTTGCATCTGTTGTGATTACAGTCCAGGTTGGACGAACAAAACAGGCCCCTTGAGCTATACGATGGTGATCTAACCACCAAGTTAGAGAGTCGAACATTGTGATTTAAGGATATTAATTGTGATATCCTTGTATAATACCTGCACCATTGATTCAGCATACAAAGCTGAAGAGGTCTCATATGAAAACGATCGCGTCCGATGCTGCAGTCATAAGACCTAAAACTTTCATGCACTTAGCCACTGAAGGGAATGATTGAGACTGAAGGTTTCAACAAGCTGAAACCAATTTTATTTGTCTCTTGTCTGTTAGAGTCATTGACACTGAATCTATCTTTAAACCTAAAAAGGTGACCCTTGTCTGAGGAATCAAGGAACTTTTTGGTAAATTGATCCGCCAACCATGTCTTTGAAGAAACACTAGTTGATTTGTGTGAGATTCGGCAGAATGTAAAGACTGAGCTAGTACCAAGATATAGTCCAATTAAGGAAACGCCACAATACCCTGTTCTCTGATTACAGAGAGTAGGGCACCGAGAACCTTTGAAAAGATTCTTGGAGCTGTCGCTAGGACAAATGGAAGACCGAAAAATTGGTAATGCTCGTCTAGAAACGATAATCTCAGAAACCGATAGTGGTCTGGATGAATCGGAATATGAAGCTATGCATCCTGTAAGTCTATCGTGGACATATAATGACCTAGCTGAACAAAAGGCAGAATAGTCTTTATAGTCACCATTTTGAAAGTTGGCACTCTTACAAAACGATTCAAAATTTTCAGATCCCGAACTGGCCTGAATGAATTTTCTTTTTTTGGGACAATGAATAAATTTGAATAAAACCCCAGACCCTGTTCCTGAAACGGAACTGGTATGATCATCCCTGAAAGCTCTAAATCTGAAACACACTTGAGCCTTCACTGGATTTGCTGTAACGTGTGAGAAAAAAAATCTTCTCACAGGAGGTCTTACTCTGAAACCTTTTCGATACCCTTGAGAGACAATACTCTGAATCCATTGATTTTGGACAGAGTCTGCCCAAATGTTTTTGGAAAATTTTTAACCTGCCACCCACCAGCTGAGCTGGAATGAGGGCCGCACCTTCATGCGGACTTGGGGGATGACTTTGGTTTCTTAAAAGGCTTGGATTTATTCCAACTTAAAGAAGGTTTCCAATTGGAACCAGAATCTTTGGGGGAAGGATTGGCTTTCTGTTCCTTATTCTGTCGAAAAGAACAAAAACGATTAGAAGTTTTAGATTTACCCTTAGATCTTTTATCCTGAGGTAAAAAAACTCCCTTCCTCCAAGTGACAGTTTAAATAATTGAATCCAACTGAGAACCAAATAAATTGTTACCTTGGAAAGAAAGATAGTAATCTAGACTTAGATACCATGTAAGCATTCCAATATTTGAGCCACAAAGCTCTTCTAGCTAAAAACAGATTTAACATCAATATTGAGTATATCAAAAATAGAATCACAAATAAAATGATTAGCATGTTCAAGTAAGCAAACCATGCTAGACCAATCAGAATCTGTTTCCTGTTGTGCTAAGCTTTCCAACCAAAAAGTTGATGCAGCTGCAACATCAGCCATGGATATAGCAGGCCTAAGAATCTAGCCAGAAAATAAATAAGCTTTCCTTAGATAAGATTCAAGTTTCCTAAAGGGTCCTTAAAAGAAGTACTAACTTCCATAGGAATAGTAGTACGTTTGGCAAGAGTAGAAATAGCCCCATCAACTTTGGGGATTTTTTCCCAAAACTCTAATCTAACTGCTGGCAAAGGATACAACTTTTTAAACCTAGGAGGAATAAAAGTACCACCAGGCCTATTCAATTCCTTTGAAATCAAATCAGAAATAGCACCAGGAACTAAAAAAAAATCTCTGGAGTGACCACAGGAGGTTTATAAACAGAATTTAAATGTTTACTAGTACCAAGAGGACTAGTTTCCTCAATATCCAAAGTAATTAACTTCTTTCAACAAGGAATGAATATACTCCATCTTAAAGAGATAAGTAGATTTGTCAGTGTCAATCTGAGGTAGAATCTTCTGAACCAGATAGATCCTCATCGGAGGAGAATAATTCAGTATTTTGTCGGTCATTTGAAATTTCATTAACCTTATGATAAGTTTTAAAAGATCTTTTACGCTTATTAGAAGGCGTAATAGCAGACAAAGCCTTCTGAATTGCATCAGCAATAAAATCTTTTATATTCACAGGAATATCATGTACATTAAAGGTTGAAGGAACAACAGGCATTGTACTAGTACTGATGGATACATTCTCTGCATGTAAAAGCTTATCATGATAACTATTACATACTACAACTGGAGATATAATCTCCGCTAACTTAAAACAGATACACTTAGCTTTGGTAGAACTGTTATCAGGCAGCAGGGTTCCAACAGTTGTTTCTGAGACAGGATCAGATTGAGACATCTTGCAAATTTAAGAGAAAAAAACAACATATAAAGCAAAATTATCAATTTCCTTATATGGCAGTTTCAGGAATGGGAAAAAAATACAAAGAGCATAGCCCTCTGAGCATAAAAAAGGCAAGAGGCATATAGGAAGTGGGGTTTAAATAATTAAATTATTTGGCACCAAGAATGAGCAACAGCGCAAAATGAATTTTTTTGGCGCCAAGCGTCACCGAACGTACCTTCGCGCATACAAAAATTATCGCGCCAAGAATGACGCAATAAATATCAGAATTTTGCAACCTGTTGAGCCTAATTTTCCTGCGAAAATTTAATGAAAAACTGTCAATTTGAAGAAAAGACTATACCCCAGGTAAGAAAAAACATAATTTATGCTTACCTGATAAATTTATTTCTCTTGTGATGTATCAAGTCCACGGATTCATCCTTACTTGTGGGATATTCTCCATCCCTACAGGAAGTGGCAAAGAGAGCACCCACAGCAGAGCTGTCTATATAGCTCCTCCCTTAGCTCCACCCCCCAGTCATTCGACCGAAGGCTAGGAAGAAAAAGGAGAAATTATAGGGTGCAGTGGTGACAAAGTTTTAAAATAAAAATATATATGCCTGTCTTAAAAAACAGGGCGGGCCGTGGACACGATACATCACAAGAGAAATAAATTTATCAGGTAAGCATAAATTATGTTTTCTCTTGTAAGATGTATCGAGTCCACGGATTCATCCTTACTTGTGGGATACCAATACCAAAGCTTTATGACACGGATGAAGGGAGGGACAAGACAGGGACCTTAAACGGAAGGCACCACTGCTTGTCGAACCTTTTTCCCAAAAATAGCCTCCGAAGAAGCAAAACTATTGAATTTGTAAAATTTTGAAAAAGTATGAAGCGAAGACCAAGTCGCCGTCTTACAAATCTGTTCAACAGAAGCCTCATTTTTAAAAGCCCATGTGGAAGCCACAGCTCTAGTAGAATGAGCAGTAATTCTTTCAGGAGGCTGCTGTCCAGCAGTCTCATAGGCCAAACGGATGATGCTTTTCAGCCAAAAGGAAAGAGAGGTAGCCGTAGCCCTTTGAACTCTCAGTTTACCAGAACAAACAACAAACAATGAAGATGTTTGACGGAAATCTTTAGTTGCTTGTAAGTAGAACTTTAAAGCACGAACCACATCAAGATTGTGTAACAGACGTTCCTTCTTTGATGAAGGATTAGGACACAGAGAAGGAACAACAATCTCTTGATTGATATTCTTATTAGAAACAACCTTAGGAAGAAAACCAGGTTTGGTACGCAAAACCACCTTATCTGCATGGAAAACAAGGTAAGGGGAATCACATTGTAAAGCAGATAGCTCAGAAACTCTTCGAGCCGAAGAGATAGCTACTAAAAACAAAACTTTCCAAGATAGAAGCTTAATATAGGTTCAAACGGAACCCTTTGAAGAACTTTAAGGACTAAGTTTAGGCTCCAAGGCTGAGCAACAGGCTTAAATACAGGCTTAATTCTGACCAAAGCCTGACTAAATGCTTGAACATCTGGGACATCTGCCAGACGTTTGTGTAGTAGAATAGACAAAGCAGATATTTGCCCTTTTAGGGAACTAGCTGATAATCCCTTCTCCAAACCTTCTTGGAGAAAAGACAATATTCTAGGAATCCTAATCTTACTCCACGAGTAACCTTTGGATTCACACCAATAAAGATATTTGCGCCAAATCTTATGATAGATCTTCCTGGTGACAGGCTTTTTAGCCTGAATCAGGGTATCAATGACTGACTCAGAGAAACCACGCTTTGATAGAATCAGGCATTCAATCTCCAAGCAGTCAGACGCAGAGAAATTAGATTTGGATGCGTGAACGGACCTTGGATTAGAAGGTCCCGCCTCATTGGCAGAGTCCACGGTGGAACCGAGGACATGTCGACTAGGTCTGCATACCAAGTCCTGCGTGGCCACGCAGGTGCTATCAGAATCACCGAAGCTCTCTCCTGCTTGATTCTGGCAACCAGACGTGAGAGGAGAGCAAACGGTGGAAATACATAGGCCAGATTGAAGGACCAAGGCATTGCTAGAGCATCTATCAGTACCGCCTTGGGATCCCGGGACCTGGACCCGTAACAAGGAAGTTTGGCATTCTGACGGGACGCCATCAGATCCAATTCTGGTGTGCCCCATAGCTGAATCAGCTGGGCAAATACCTCCAGATGGAGTTCCCACTCCCCCGGATGAAAAGTCTGATGACTTAGGAAATCCGCCTCCCAGTTCTCTACTCCTTGGATGTGGATTGCCGAGAGATGGCAAGAGTGATTTGGTTACCTCCATCATCGCTAGAGAACTCCTTGTTGATTGATATAAGCTACAGACGCGATGTTGTCCGACTGAAACCTGATGAATTTGGCCGCAGCAAGCCCAGGCCACGCCTGAAGCGCATTGAATATCGCTCTCAGTTCTAGAATGTTTATCGGAAGAAGAGATTCCTCCCGAGAGCATAAGCCCTGTGCTTTCAGGGAGTTCCAGACTGCACCCCAGCCTAGCAGGCTGGCATCTGTCGTTACAATGAGCCACTCTGGCCTGCAGAAGTATATTCCCTGAGACAGGTGGTCCTGAGACAACCACCAGAGAAGAGAATCTCTGGTCTCCTGGTCCAGATGCAGTTGAGGAGATAAATCTGCATAATCCCCATTCCACTGTTTGAGCATGCATAGTTGCAGTGGTCTGAGGTGTAGGCGGGCAAAAGGAACTATGTCCATTGCCGCTACCATGAGTCCGATTACCTCCATACACTGAGCCACTGATGGCCGAGGAATGGAATGAAGAGCTCGGCAAATGGTTAAGAGTTTTGATTTTCTGACCTCTGTCAGAAATATTTTCATTTCTACCGAATCTATCAGAGTTCCTAGAAAGGAAACTCTTGTAAGAGGGAAGAGAGAAGTCTTTTTTATGTTCAACTTCCACCCGTGAGATCTCAGAAAAGCCAACACGATGTCCGTGTGAGACTTGGCTAGCTGGAAAGTCGACGCCTGAATTAAGATGTCGTCTAGATAAGGCGCCACTGCTATGCCCCGTGGTCGTAGAACTGCCAGAAGGGACCCTAGCACCTTTGTGAAAATTCTGGGAGCCGTGGCCAACCCGAAGGGAAGGGCCACAAACTGGTAATGCCTGTTTAGAAAGGCGAAACTGAGAAATTGATGATGGTTTCTGTGAATAGGGATGTGTAGACACGCATCCTTTAAGTCCACGGGTAGTCATATATTGACCCTCCTGGATCAGAGGTAGAATAGTCCGAATAGTCTCCATCTTGAATGATGGAACTTTGAGGAACTTGTTTAGAATTTTGAGATCCAAGATTGGTCTGAAAGTTCCCTCTTTTTTGGGAACCACAAACAGGTTTGAGTAAAACCCTAGCCCCTGTTCCTCTTTCGGGCACGGCGCGGATCACCCCCATGGTATGTAGGTCTTCTACACAGAGTAAGAACGCCTCTCTCTTTGTCTGGTTTACAGACAATCGAGAAATCTGAAATCTCCCCCTTGGAAGGGAGTCTTTGAATTCCAGAAGATATACCTGGGACACAATTTCTAAAGCCCAGGGATCGTGAACATCTCTTGCCCAAGCCTGAGCGAAGAGAGAGAGTCTGCCCCCTACCAGATCCGGTCCCGGATCGGGGGCTACCCCTTCATGCTGTCTTAGAGGCAGCTGCAGGCTTCTTGGCCTGTTTACCCTTGTTCCAAGCCTGGTTAGGTCTCCAGACTGACTTGGATTGAGCAAAATTCCCCTCTTGCTTTGCAGCAGAGCAAGCTGAAGCGGGACCACTCTTAAAGTTCCGAAAGGAACGAAAATTATTTTGTTTGGTCCTCATCTTATTTGATCTATCCTGAGGGAGGGCATGACCTTTCCCTCCAGTGATGTCTGAAATAATCTCTTTCAGTTCAGGCCCGAATAGGGTCTTTCCTTTGAAAGGGATGTTCAAAAGTTTAGATTTAGATGACACATCAGCAGACCAGGACTTAAGCCATAACGCCCTGCGTGCTAAAATGGCAAAACCTGAATTCTTTGCCGCTAATTTAGCCAGTTGAAATGTGGCATCTGTAATAAAAGAATTAGCCAATTTAAGGGCCTTAATTCTGTCCATAATCTCCTCTAATGGAGTCTCCATCTGAAGAGCCTCTTCTAGAGCCTCAAACCAGAAAGCAGCTGCAGTAGTTACAGGAACAATGCACGCAATAGTTTGGAGAGAAAAACCCTGATGAACAAAAATTTTCTTCAGGAGACCCTCTAATTTTTTATCCATAGGATCTTTGAAAGCACAACTGTCTTCGATAGGTATAGTTGTACGCTTAGACAGAGTAGAAATAGCTCCCTCCACCTTAGGAACTGTCTGCCACGAGTCCCGCATGGTGTCAGATATGGGAAACATTTTCTTAAAAACAGGAGGGGGAGTAAACGGAATACCTGGTCTATCCCACTCCTTAGTAATAATATTCACAATCCTCTTAGGCACTGGAAAAACATCAGTGTAAACGGGAACCTCTAAGTATTTATCCATTTTACACAATTTCTCTGGAACCACTATAGGGTCACAATCATCTAGAGTCGCTAATACCTCCCTGAGCAATAAGCGGAGGTGTTCAAGCTTAAATTTAAAGGCCGTCATATCAGAATCTGTCTGAGGAAGCGTCTTTCCTGAATCAGAAATTTCTCCCTCAGATAACAAATCCCTCACCCCTACTTCAGAGCATTGTGAGGGCATATCAAATACGGCTACTAAAGCATCAGACGGCTCAGCATTTTTCCTAAACCCAGAGCTGTCCCGCTTTCCTTGTAAACCAGGCAGTTTAGATGAAACCTCTGTGAGGGTTGTATTCATAACTGTTGCCATGTCTTTTAAAGTAAAAGAATTTGACGCACTAGAGGTACTTGGCGTCACTTGTGCGGGCGTTACTGGTTGTGACACTTGGGGAGAGGTAGATGGCGAACCCTCATTTACTTCTGACTGAGAATCATCTATTGCTCTATTTTTAAGTGCTAATATATGTTCTTTATAGTTTATAGACATATCAGTACAATTGGGACACATTCTAAGAGGGGGTTCCACAATGGCTTCCAAACATATTGAACAAGGATTTTCCTTGGTGTCAGACATGTTAGACAGGCTAGTAATGTAACAAGCAAGCTGGGAAAACACTGTAATCAAAGTAAATAACACTTAGAATTAAAACGGTACTGTGCCTTTAAGAGAAAAAAGCTGCACAAATTCTGCAAAACAGTGTAAAAAAGCAGTAAACTTAACAAAATTTTTACAGTAGCATCATAAAGCCTTAGTAACTTTGCACTGCTATGCAAATAAACAATTAACCCTTTAATGGCAAAACCGGATTGAAAAATTGTCAAAACCGGTAAAAAAGACTTTCAGCACCTTGCCACAGCTCTGCTGTGGCTCCTACCTGCCCTTCAGAACGAGTTGTGGGGGAAAAAACTTCTTTTACAGCCCTCAAACACAGCAGGAACCTCTGGAGAAGCAGTTAGATGTCTCTGAGGAAAAGAAACTGCGCAACGGAGGCGCGAAAATAGGCCCCTCCCACTTCACTCGATGCTTTGAGGCCTATCAGAAAAACACCAGAGTGTCTCTTAATTAACCATGTGGCTTAAAAAAAACAAAAAACAAGCCACAATGACCCCTTTAGTCCCTTCAAAAAAACTTTATAATTGCATCATTTACTGAATAAACAAAAAGGTTTTTTCCTAACAGTGTCACCAGTAACTAATGAGCCCTTCATGCAAGCTGAAATTCCTATCCAAGTGTCTGAATACAGCTTACCCTTCCCTCATGGGAATATTGCCAGCCTTTTCTAGAATTAACACAGTCTGTCTAGAAAAATATAGACTGAACCTACCTCATATGCAGCTTAGCATGCAAACCGTTCCCCCAACTGAAGTTTTCCTGTACTCTTCAGCCCTTGTGAGAACAGCAGTGGATCTTAATTACAAAGTGCTAAGATCATCATCCTCCTTGCAGAAATCTTCATCCCTTTTCTGCCAGAGAGTAAAAAGTACACACCGGTACCATTTAAAATAACAAACTTTTGCTTGAGAAATAAAAAAACTAACATTTTTGTCACCACACTCGCTCTGCCCTTTCTAGTACTTAAAATAGGCAAAGAGAATGACTGGGGGTGGAGCTAAGGGAGGAGCTATATAGACAGCTCTGCTGTGGGTGCTCTCTTTGCCACTTCCTGTAGGGAAGGAGAATATCCCACAAGTAAGGATGAATCCGTGGACTCGATACATCTTACAAGAGAAAATAACTTCCTAAATATGTTTCCCCAATTTTGAAACTGATAGTCTGCAAAAGGAAATATACATAAACCTGACTCATGGCAAATATTAGTACAATACATATATTTAAAACTTTATATTAATACATAAAGTGCCAAACCATAGCCGAGAGTGTCTTAAGTAATGAAAACATACTTACCGAAAGACACTCATCCACATATAGCAGATAGCCAAACCAGTACTGAAACAGTATCAGTAGATGTAATGGAATATGAGAGTATATTGTCGATCTGAAAAAGAGAGGTAGGAGATGAATCTCTACGACCAATAACAGAGAACCTTTGAAAAGATTTCCTCAGAGGTCCCAGAAAATAATGTACTGTACATACCTCATTTGCGAAAGACCCTGCATGCTATTCCCAGTTTCTGAAGTTACCTCACTCCTCAGAATGTCGAGAACAGCCAGTGGATCTTAGTTACGCCTGCTAAGATCATAGAAAAAAAACGCAGGCAGTTTTTTCTTCCAAATACTGCCTGAGATAGAAAAACAGCACACTCCGGTGCCATTTAAAATAACAAACTTTTGATTGAAGAATAGTTAAGTAAAAACTCCAGCTCCTCTCGCAACCTCCTTTTTTGTTGAGGGTTGCAAGAGAATGACTGGATATGACATGTGAGGGGAGGAGCTATATAGCAGCTCTGCTTGGGTGATCCTCTTGCAACTTCCTGTTGGGAAGGAGAATATATCCCATAAGTAATGGATGACCCGTGAACTGAACACACTCAACAAGAGAAACATAGAATCAATAGGTGATACTCTCTTCACATCCCTCTGACAAACACTGTACTCTGAGAGGAATCAGGCTTCAAAATGCTGAGAAGCGCACATCACATTAGAAAATCATGCACAAACTTCACCACTTTCATAGGAGGCAAAGTTTGTATAAACTGAATTGTGGGTGTGGTGAGGGGAGTATTTATAGGCATTTTGAGGTTTGGGAAACTTTGCCCCTCCTGGTAGGATTGTCTTGCCAATTACATGAAAGAAAAGCGCCCGACCAGTACCAGCCTGGCATAAGGACACTCTGGAACTGTTCAAGGTCCAAGAAAATTTGTCCCGAAGGAACGATAAATGAACTAGAAAACATAATTCTAATATTCAACAAGTGCGCAACTTGCAAGGAAGTGCCCACGTGACCACTAGTCGCAAGTATCGGTTCCAGAGAAGAACATTCATAAAACGAAAATCTAACAGACATGAGCTTAAGGAAAAACAAATAGAACACATCCATCCGGATCAAAAATTAAAATGAAGGCAGCACCCATCGAGTGAACGTCCAAGGTGAATGAAAACTACAACAGGACCAGCCGATTAGAAGTCCCATTTACCCAAGCTCAGAACTGGAATCACTAACAAAGAAAAAATAAATAAAACTGAGAAGTTAAGGAGATTGGCTTCATCCCCAAACGTCATATCCATTTTGCAATCCAGCTTCCAAGGCCTCGGATCCCTCGACCCACTAGGACTGGGATCCTCTAACATTGCCAAAACATGTCTTTAAAGAACTCGCAGGCGAGCCAGCCTATAACTGAAGGCAAAATCATCCCTCGCCGGATCTGCTGAAGATCCTGGCTCCAAGATTGGGGCCCCTGAAGTCTCAGGGGCCAATGCTTCCCCAGAAGGCCGAACTTAATCGGGCAATCCCACGCTCGACGGGTCTTGGAAATACTTCACTTCGGAGATATAAATGAGTCAGCGCCATGGAAATGGCCATACGAAAACGTGCCATAACCTCCAGCAGAAACAAGCCACTCTCCGGTGAAGGAGTGAAGGTCCTAGGGACACCTGTGTGCGCATCCAGGAAAAGGGTCTTGGGCACGCGCCTCACATGTCATGGAAACCTCAGAGGCGGATGGATCAATGCACTCTAAGCTCCCAGATTGAGGAGAAGAGAGTACTCTAGAACGGCAACTGGTTCTTGAGAGATTGCGTCAGTAAAAACATAATTTATGCTTACCGGATAAATTCCTTTCTCCTGTAGTGTAGTCAGTCCACGGGTCATCATTACTTCTGGGATATTAACTCCTCCCCAACAGGAAGTGCAAGAGGATCACCCAAGCAGAGCTGCTATATAGCTCCTCCCCTCTACGTCACACCCAGTCATTCGACCGAGAACCAAACGAGAAAGGAGAAACTATAGGGTGCAGTGGTGACTGGAGTATAATTTAAAAATTTAGACCTGCCATAAAAAACAGGGCGGGCCGTGGACTGACTACACTACAGGAGAAAGGAATTTATCAGGTAAGCATAAATTATGTTTTCTCCTGTTAAGTGTAGTCAGTCCACGGGTCATCATTACTTCTGGGATACCAATACCAAAGCTAAAGTACACGGATGACGGGAGGGACAGGCAGGATCTTTATACGGAAGGGACCACTGCCTGAAGAACCTTTCTCCCCAAAACAGCCTCCGAAGAAGCTAAAGTGTCAAATTTGTAAAATTTGGAAAAAGTATGAAGAGAAGACCAAGTTGCAGCCTTGCAAATCTGTTCAACAGAGGCCTCGTTCTTAAAGGCCCAAGTGGAAGCCACAGCTCTAGTGGAGTGAGCTGTAATTCTTTCAGGAGGCTGCTGTCCAGCAGTCTCATAGGCTAAACGTATTATGCTACGAAGCCAAAAAGAGAGAGAGGTAGCCGAAGCCTTTTGACCTCTCCTCTGTCCAGAATAAACAACAAACAGGGAAGAAGTTTGGCGAAAATCTTTAGTTGCCTGTAAATAAAATTTCAGGGCACGGACTACATCTAGATTGTGCAGAAGTCGTTCCTTCTTTGAAGAAGGATTAGGACACAATGATGGCACAACAATCTCTTGATTGATATTCTTGTTAGTGACAACCTTAGGTAAGAACCCAGGTTTAGTACGCAGAACTACCTTATCTGAATGAAAAATCAGATACGGAGAATCACAATGTAAGGCTGATAACTCAGAGACTCTACGAGCCGAGGAAATAGCCATTAAAAACAGAACTTTCCAAGATAACAGCTTGATATCAATGGAATGAAGGGGTTCAAACGGAACACCCTGTAAAACGTTAAGAACTAAATTTAAGCTCCATGGTGGAGCAACAGTTTTAAACACAGGCTTAATCCTGGCCAAAGCCTGGCAAAAAGCCTGAACGTCTGGAACTTCTGACAGACGCTTGTGTAAAAGAATGGACAGAGCTGAAATCTGTCCCTTTAAGGAACTAGCAGATAAACCCTTTTCTAAACCCTCTTGTAGAAAAGACAATATCCTAGGAATCCTAACCTTACACCAATGTAAGTATTTACGCCATATTTTATGGTAAATCTTTCTGGTAACAGGTTTCCTAGCCTGTATTAAGGTATCAATAACTGACTCCGAAAAACCACGCTTTGATAAAATCAAGCGTTCAATTTCCAAGCAGTCAGCTTCAGAGAAATTAGATTTTGATGTTTGAAAGGACCCTGAATTAGAAGGTCCTGTCTCAGAGGCAGAGACCAAGGTGGACAGGATGACATGTCCACTAGATCTGCATACCAGGTCCTGCGTGGCCACGCAGGTGCTATTAGAATTACCGATGCTCTTTCCTGTTTGATCCTGGCAATCAATCGAGGAAGCATCGGGAAGGGTGGAAACACATAGGCCATCCCGAAGGTCCAAGGTGCTGTCAAAGCATCTACCAGGACCGCTCCCGGGTCCCTGGACCTGGACCCGTAACAAGGAAGCTTGGCGTTCTGGCGAGACGCCATGAGATCTATTTCTGGTTTGCCCCAAAGTCGAAGTATTTGGGCAAAGACCTCCGGATGAAGTTCCCACTCCCCCGGATGAAAAGTCTGACGACTTAGGAAATCCGCCTCCCAGTTCTCCACTCCAGGAATGTGGATCGCTGACAGGTGGCAAGAGTGAGACTCTGCCCAGCGAATTATCTTTGATACTTCCATCATCGCTAGGGAGCTTCTTGTCCCTCCTTGATGGTTGATGTAAGCTACAGTCGTGATGTTGTCCGACTGAAACCTGATGAACCCCCGAGTTGGTAACTGAGGCCAAGCCAGAAGGGCATTGAGAACTGCTCTCAATTCCAGAATGTTTATTGGAAGGAGACTCTCCTCCTGAGTCCATGATCCCTGAGCCTTCAGGGAATTCCAGACAGCGCCCCAACCTAGTAGGCTGGCGTCTGTTGTTACAATTGTCCAATCTGGTCTGCTGAATGGCATCCCCCTGGACAGATGTGGCCGAGAAAGCCACCATAGAAGAGAATTTCTGGTCTCTTGATCCAGATTCAGAGTAGGGGACAAATCTGAGTAATCCCCATTCCACTGACTTAGCATGCACAATTGCAGCGGTCTGAGATGTAGGCGTGCAAAGGGTACTATGTCCATTGCCGCTACCATTAAGCCGATTACCTCCATGCATTGAGCCACTGACGGGTGTTGAATGGAATGAAGGACACGGCAAGCATTTTGAAGCTTTGTTAACCTGTCTTCTGTCAGGTAAATCTTCATTTCTACAGAATCTATAAGAGTCCCCAAGAAGGGAACTCTTGTGAGTGGTAAGAGAGAACTCTTCTCTTCGTTCACCTTCCACCCATGCGACCTTAGAAATGCCAGTACTAACTCTGTATGAGACTTGGCAGTTTGAAAGCTTGACGCTTGTATCAGAATGTCGTCTAGGTACGGAGCCACCGAAATTCCGCGCGGTCTTAGTACCGCCAGAAGAGAGCCCAGAACCTTTGTGAAGATTCTTGGAGCCGTAGCCAAAGCGAATGGAAGAGCTACAAACTGGTAATGCCTGTCTAGGAAGGCAAACCTTAGATACCGGTAATGATCTTTGTGAATCGGTATATGAAGGTAGGCATCCTTTAAATCCACTGTGGTCATGTACTGACCCTTTTGGATCATGGGTAAGATTGTCCGAATAGTTTCCATTTTGAACGATGGAACTCTTAGGAATTTGTTTAGGATCTTTAAATCCAAGATTGGTCTGAAGGTTCCTTCTTTCTTGGGAACCACAAACAGATTTGAGTAAAACCCTTGTCCGTGTTCCGACCGCGGAACCGGATGGATCACTCCCATTAGTAAAAGATCTTGTACACAGCGTAGAAACGCCTCTTTCTTTATCTGGTTTGTTGACAACCTTGAAAGATGAAATCTCCCTTTTGGGGGAGAGGCTTTGAAGTCCAGAAGATATCCCTGAGATATGATCTCTAACGCCCAGGGATCCTGGACATCTCTTGCCCAAGCCTGGGCGAAGAGAGAAAGTCTGCCCCCCATAAGATCCGTTCCCGGATCGGGGGCCCTCAATTCATGCTGTCTTAGGGGCAGCAGCAGGTTTTCTGGCCTGCTTGCCCTTGTTCCAGGACTGGTTAAGTGTTCAACCTTGTCTATAGCGAGCAACAGCTCCTTCCTGTTTTGGTGCAGAGGAAGTTGATGCTGCTCCTGCCTTGAAGTTACGAAAGGCACGAAAATTAGACTGTCTAGCCCTAGGTTTGGCTCTGTCTTGAGGCAGGGCATGGCCTTTACCTCCTGTAATGTCAGCAATAATTTCTTTCAAACCGGGCCCGAATAAGGTCTGCCCTTTGAAAGGTATGTTAAGTAATTTAGATTTAGAAGTAACATCAGCTGACCAGGATTTTAGCCACAGCGCTCTGTGCGCCTGAATGGCGAACCCGGAATTCTTAGCCGTAAGTTTAGTTAAATGTACTACGGCATCAGAAATAAATGAATTAGCTAGCTTAAGGGTTTTAAGCTTGTGTGTAATCTCATCTAATGGAGCTGAGTCAAGGGTCTCTTCCAGAGACTCAAACCAAAATGCTGCCGCAGCCGTGACAGGCGCAATGCATGCAAGGGGTTGCAATATAAAACCTTGTTGAACAAACATTTTCTTAAGGTAACCCTCTAACTTTTTATCCATTGGATCTGAAAAGGCACAGCTATCCTCCACCGGGATAGTGGTACGCTTAGCTAAAGTAGAAACTGCTCCCTCCACCTTAGGGACCGTTTGCCATAAGTCCCGTGTGGTGGCGTCTATTGGAAACATCTTTCTGAATATAGGAGGGGGTGAGAAAGGCACACCGGGTCTATCCCACTCCTTAGTAACAATTTCAGTAAGTCTCTTAGGTATAGGAAAAACGTCAGTACTCGACGGTACCGCAAAATATTTATCCAACCTACACATTTTCTCTGGTATTGCAACTGTGTTACAATCATTCAGAGCCGCTAACACCTCCCCTAGTAATACACGGAGGTTTTCCAGCTTAAACTTAAAATTTGAAATGTCTGAATCCAGTTTATTTGGATCAGATCCGTCACCCGCAGAATGAAGCTCTCCGTCCTCATGTTCTGCAAATTGTGACGCAGTATCTGACATGGCACTAATATTATCAGCGCATTCTGTTCTCACCCCAGAGTGATCTCGCTTACCTCTAAGTTCTGGTAATTTAGACAAAACTTCAGTCATAACATTAGCCATGTCCTGTAGTGTGATTTGTAATGGCCGCCCTGAAGTACTCGGCGTTACAATATCACGCACCTCCCGAGCGGGAGATGCAGGTACTGACACGTGAGGCAAGTTAGTCGGCATAACTTCCCCCTCGTTGTTTGGTGAATGATGTTCAATTTGTACAGAATGACTTTTATTTAAAGTAGCATCAATGCAATTAGTACATAAATTTCTATTGGGCTCCACCTTGGCTTTTGCACATATAGCACAGAGATATTCCTCTGAGTCAGACATGTTTAACAAACTAGCAATTAACTAGCAAGCTTGGAAATACTTTTCACTAAATTTACAAGTAATATGAAAAACGCACTGTGCCTTTAAGAAGCACAGAAAAAAATTATGACAGTTGAATAACACTGAACCGGAGAAATTATAAAAACCAAATTTTTCCCGGTAAAGGCATAAATTTAGCAAAGGATTGCCCCCATTAGTAATGGATAACTAACCCTTAATAGCAGAAAAAAAAAATGTACAAAATATAAATGTTTTTTATCACAGTCAAAGCACAATCTCACAGGTCTGCTGTGAGTGATTACCTCCCTCAAAATAATTTTTGAAGACCCTTGAGCTCTGTAGAGACGATCCGGATCATAGAGAAACAGACTTGTGACTGAATTTTTGATGCGTAGCAAAAGCGCCAAAATAGGCCCCTCCCCCTCACACACAGCAGTGAGGGAAGTTCAGTAAACTGTCTTAAATTAAAATAAACGACAGCCAAGTGGAAAAACAGTGCCCAAAACAATTTTTCACCCAGTACCTCAGATAATTAAACAATTTAGCATGCCAGCAAAAACGTTTAAAATCAAATAACATGAAATGTAATTAAACAGCCTGTTGCTAGACGTTCCCACTGCAAGTTAGGCTAAAAATTATATGCATATAGTATTATCCCAGTGAAGTGCCATTCCCCAGAATACTGAAGTGTACACATATATACATAACAGCCTGATACCAGTTGCTACTACTGCATTTAAGGCTGAACTTACATTATATCGGTATTGGCAGTATTTTCTCAGTCAATTCCATTCCTCAGAAAATAATATACTGCAACATACCTCTTTGCAGGTGAACCTGCCCGCTGTCCCCTGATCTGAAGTTTACCTCACTCCTCAGAATGGACGAGAACAGCAAAATGAATCTTAGCTACGCCGGCTAAAATCATCCAAAAACTCAGGTAGATTCTTCTTCAAATTCTACCTGAGAAGGAACAACACACTCCGGTGCCGTTTTAAAATAACAAACTTTTGATTGAAGATATAAAAACTAAGTATAATCACCACAGTCCTCTCACACATCCTATCTATTAGTTGGGTGCAAGAGAATGACTGGGTGTGACGTAGAGGGGAGGAGCTATATAGCAGCTCTGCTTGGGTGATCCTCTTGCACTTCCTGTTGGGGAGGAGTTAATATCCCAGAAGTAATGATGACCCGTGGACTGACTACACTTAACAGGAGAAAGAAGGCCGTTATGTTCCGTAAGGCCGTGAGCCTAAGAATAGCTACACATAGCAGATAGAACCATATAACAAACACAACTAAAGTCCCCCCTGTTCAATAACCCCCCTCAGGAGATATTAACCCATGATTCCTCATGAAAGTGGAAAGGAGTCCCACTGGGACCCTACCTTGTTTCTTCAACAATACATCTCATATTGAAATAAAATGAAACAATAATACCAGAATCTACGCCATGGAACAGAAACACGGCCCTTCAAGTGTGACAGATAGTAGCCTCGCTTCTGACATGCACTTGAGTGAAGAAAGGTAGGCAGTGAAACTCGTTAACGCGGATTACCAAGGAGCTGTTAATATGAGTCGGGATGGGTTCGCAGGAAAACTCTCCCTGCATCTCCGGACTCTAACTTTCATCCATGCTCTCACTGAGAGGCTGATAGGATTACTTAAAACTCCAGTCCCATTGCAAAAGAGTACTACCCTCCATAAGAGACTATCTCGAACTTCTGACACTTCTCTGCCAACCTCCTGTGATGAAAGGCAAAGAATGACTGGGGGATGAGGGAAGTGGGGGAGGTATTTAAGCATTTGGCTGGGGTGTCTTTGCCTTCTCCTGGTGGCCAGGATCTGAATTCCCACAAGTAATGAATGCAGCTGTGGACTCTTCCCTTTTAAGAAGAAAAGAGGGTTTAAAACTGCATACTGGTAGACTGTCTGCCAATACCCAAGATGGGGGTGACCAGTGGGGGGTGAGGGAGGGAAGAGAGCTGTTTGAGAGGGATCAGGGGGTGGGAAGTGTCAGGTTGGAGGGTAATCTCTACACTAAAGCTAAAATGAACCTTACAAGCTACCTGATTAACCCCTTCACTGCTGGGAATTATAAAAGTGTGGTGCACAGCTGCAATTAGCGGCCTTCTAATTACCAAAAAGCAATGGCAAAGCAATTATGTCTGCTATTTCTGATCTAAGGGGATCCCAGAGAAGCATTTACAACCATTTGTGCCATAATTGCAAAAGCTGTTTGTAAATAATTTCAGTGTTTGGTGGTGAAATGGTGGCATGAAATATACATATATGTGTGCTATTTCTGAATAATCCCAAGAAGCTTTTACAATAATTTCAAAAACAAAATTATTAATGTTTGTGAAAAAGATAACAATTTTTTTTATTTGGTCTGGTCTTTTGGGGAAGTTTTAGTGTGAAATGCCCGATTTTAAATAATAATAACTCACCCTTTGCAATGCCTGCTGCTCTTCACGATGTGACATAATCCTGTTCTTGGCAGCTCTTGAAGTAGGTTTAATGGAGTTGCTTGTGAATGTAGGTCCTGAAGGTCTACCATCGCCTATTGCTTCACGGAGCTTTTTCCTCTTCTCAGGTAGGCGCTCTGGTGCGTTGGCAAGCAGTGCTACCCCTGAAACAAGAATCTGTTTAAACATGGATTTTATCCTTTGAACAGAAATGTATTTTTCACTTAGGCATATAAGTGTTCTTAAAGAAAACAAAAAGATGCAGAAACAGAAACCTATAATTACTATCATAATAGTAAGAGGGTGCCAGGATATGTACAAGAGTAAACAGTTTTTCACAAAGAAAAAAAAAAAAAAAAAAAAGGATTTAACCACTTGGCACACAATTAAATATTCTTAATATAACAGGTCACATAACGTGGCCTAAGGTTAAAACAACTTTTCATAAGGCTGCTAAAAAGCATATTGATACAAAAAAAAAATCAATTAAAGGGACAGTCAAGCTAAAAAAAAAAAAAAAACTTTCATGTTTCAAATAGGACATGTCATTTTAAACAACTTTCCAATTTACCTTTATAACCAATTTTGCTTTGTTCTCTTGGTATTCTTAGGTGAAAGCTAAACCTAGGAGGTTCATATGCCAATTTCTTAGACCTTGAAGGCCGCCTATAATCTGAATGCATTTTCATCACTAGAGGGCGTTAGTTCATGTGTTTCATATAGCTAACATTGAACTCACGCACATGAATTTACCGAGGAGTGAGCACTGATTGGCTAAAATGCAAGTCTTTTAAAAGAACTGAAATAAGGGGGCAGTCTACAGAAGCTTAGATACACGGTAATTACAAAGGTAAAACGTGTTATTTTAACTGTTTATCATGCAAAACTGGAAAAACATAAATTATGCTTACCTGATAATTTAATTTCCTTCTGTATGAGGACAGTCCACGGCATAATTCCTTACTGTTGGGAAATACTGAACATGGCCACCAGGAGGAGGCAAAGACACCCCAGAAAAAGGCTTAAACACTCCCCCCTACTTCCCTCATATCCCAGTCATTCTGCCAAGGGAACAAGGAACAGTAGGAAAAATATCAGGGTATAAATGGTGCCGGAAAAAAACTACAAATTTTGGTCCGCCCATCGGAGTATACGTGCGGGGGCCATGGACTCTCAGGTAAGCATAATTTATGTTTTCCTTCTTAATATGAAGAGAGTACACAGCATCATTCCTTACTGTTGGGAAAACTATACCCAAGCACTAGAGGAAACTGAATGATAACAGGAGTGGTAAAGTAAAGGCAGACCCTAATCTGAGGGCACCACAGCCTGTAAAACCTTTCACCCAAAAGCTGCTTCAGCCGAAGCAAAAACGTCCAATTTGAAGAATTTTAAAAAAGTATTTAAAGATGACCAAGAAGCCGCCTTACAAATCTGATCCATAGAGGCCTCGTTCTTAAAGGCCCAAGAGGAAGCCACCGCTCTAGTGGAATGAGCTGTAATCCTCTGAGGCGGTCTAAGTCTTGCCGACTCGTAAGCTAAGCTTATAACACTCCTCAACCAAAAAGATAAGGTAGTCGAAGAGGCCTTCAGACCCTTCAAACAAGGAAGAAGTTTGTATAAAATCCTTAGTAGCTTGAAGATAAAAATTCAAAGCTCGTACCACATCCAGATTATGAATAAAACATTCCTTCGAGGGAGAAGGATTAGGACATAAGGAAGGAACCACAATCTCTTAATTGATGTTATGATCAAACACCACCTTAGGTAGAAAACCCAAGCGGGTAAGTAAGACAGCCTCATCAGTGTGGAACACCAGATAAAGAGGCTCACATTGCAAGGCAGCTAATTCAGAAACTCTGCCAATAGAAAAAGAACTTTCCAGGACAACAATTTAATGTCAACCGAATGCATAGGCTCACACGGAGCCAGTTGTAAAAACTTAACAAGATTCAAACTCCAAGGTGGGGCGTTAGATCTAAACACAGGTCTGATCCTGATCAGAGCCTTAACGAAAGATTGCACGTCAGTTAGCTCTGCGAGCCTCTTGTGCAACAAAACAGAAATCTGTCTCCTCAGGGAACTGGCAGAAAGGCCCTTCTCCAGACCCTCCTGGAGGAAGGAAAGAATCCTGGCAGCCTTAACCTTATGCTAGGCTAAACCATGCTCTTCACACCAGAATAAGCTCTCCACACCTTATGATAGATGCGACGAGTAGCAGGCTTACGAGCTAGAAAGAGGGTCAATAAACCTCTCAGAAAAACCTCTTTTGGCTAAGACAAAGCGTTCAATCTCCACACAGTCAGCCTCAGAGAATCTAGATTTTAATGAACAAAAGGACCCTGTTCCAGCAGATTCCTGCAACAAGGTAACTTCCACGGGGGAGATGAGGACATCGCCAGCAGGTCCGCGAACAACATCCTTCGCAGCCACGATGGAGCAATCAGTATCACTGATACCTGCTCCTGCTTGATGCGGGGCACTAAACGAGGAAGAAGTGGCAACGGCGGAAAAATGTGAATTAGATTGAACCTCCAAGGCACTGCTAATGCATCTATTAGCTCCGCCTGAGGATCCCTGGACCGCGACCCATATCTGGGCAGCTTGGAATTGAGCCGGGACGCCATGAGATCTATATCCGGCGTCCCCCATCTGTTGCAAATCTCCGCAAACACCTCAGGATGGAGAGACCATTCCCCCGGATGAAAGGATTGTCTGCTGAGGAAATCCGCCTCCCAGTTGTCCACACCCGGAATGTGGATCGCTGACAGCAAGCAGTTGTGGACCACTGCCCACTCCAGAATCAGAGATACTTCCCTCTTTGCTAGGGAGCTCCTCGTTCCCCCTTAAAGGTTGATGTAAGCCACCAAGGTTATGTTGTCTGATTGAAATCTGATAAACTGGGACGAACCCAGAAGAGGCCAAGCCTTCAGAGCATTGAAGATCACTCGAAGTTCCAAAATATTGATCGGGAGGAGGGATTCCTCAAGTTCACAGGCCCTGTGCACCCCAAACAGCTCACCATCCTGATAGACTTGCGTCCGTAGTCACAATCTCCCAGGATGGTCTCAAGGAGGATGTCCCTTGGGACAGGTGATCTGGACAGAGCCACCAGGAGAGCGATTCTCTCGACTGGTTGTCCAGAGAGATCTGTTCAGACAGATGCGAATGATCGCCGTTCCACTGTCTCAGCATGCACAGCTGAAGTTGTCGGAGATGGAATCTGGCACAAGGAATGATCAATCACCTCCATACACCGAGCCACAGAGGGCCTTAAGGAGGTCTTAAGGAGGTCTGAAGGGCAAGACAAGTGGAAGTTGGCTTCTAACCTCTATGGTCTGTAAGGAATATCTTCATGGATATGGAGTCTATTATAGTACCTAGGAATTCCACCCTGGTACTGGGAATAAGAGAACTATTTTCTAAGTTTATCTTCCACCCATGAGATCGAAGTAGAAACAGAAGAGATTCCGAATTGTCTTCAGCCAGATGACAGGATGGTGTTGAACCAGAATATCGTCCAAGTATGGCGCTACTGCTATACCTCTGGTTCTGGCCACTGCAAGCAGAGAGCCCCTAGAACCTTCATAAAAACTGTTGGAGCAGTAGCTAAACCAAACGGAAGAGCAATAAACTGGAAGTGCTGGTTCAGGAACGCAAACCTTAGGAACTAGAAGTGTTCCTTGTGTATTGGAACGTGAAGGTAAGCATCCTTCAGATCTATAGTGGTCATGAACTGTCTTTCCTGAACTAAGGGAAGTATGGACCTTATCGTCTCCATCTTGAACGAGGGGACAGAATTTGTTAAAGCACTTTAGGTCCAGAATCGGGCGGAAAGTTCCCTCATTCTTTGGGACCACAAAGAGGTTTGAATAGTACCACAGATCTTTCTGCAAGAGGTACCGGGACAATGACTTCTAGAGAGGAGAGATCCCTCACTCACCCCAGAAAGGCTTCTCTCTTTTCTGGCCTCGAAGACAGGTTTGATAGAAGGAATCTGCCCCTGGGTGGATCAGACTTGAAACCTATCTTGTATCCCTGAGCGATGACCTCCAGGACCCACGGGTCTTGCACGTACCCAAACCAAGCGTCCGAAAAGAGTGACAGTCTGCCCCCTACAAGATCCAGAGCCGGATCGGGGGCCACCCCTTCATGCCGTCTTTGTATTGGCGGGCTTCTTGCTCTGCTTGGAATTATTTCAGGACTGAGCCGGTTTCCAAGTCCCCTTGGATTGATCAGGCTTTGCGGAGGGTTGCCGACATTGGGATTTATCCAAAACGAAAGTAACGAAAGTTAGGACCTTGTCCCTTAGGCTTGTTCTTCTTATCCTGCGCTAAAAAGGCACCTTTGCCTCCAGTAACTGTGGAGATAATTGAGTCCATGCCTGGACCAAATATAAACTTTCCCTTAGATGGGAGGGAAAGAATTCTTGACTTAGAAGTCATGTCCGCAGACCAGGACTTCAGCCAGAGTGCCCTACGGGCTTGAACAGAAAAACCTGAAGCCTTGGCATTCAGGCGAATAATTTGCATATTTGCATCATAAATAAAAGAAATAGCCACCCTTAAGACATTAATTCTTTCCTGGATCACGTAGAGGGGATCCTACATCTCGATCAACTAAGATAAGGAGTCACAGCAGAAGGTAGCCGCTCCAGCAACTGCAGCAATAGCTGGTTGAAACAAATATTCCGTATGTTGAAACATCTTTCTTAACAGAGCTTTTATCTTCTTATCCATGGGCTCTTTAAACGACAAAGTATCCAAAAGCGGGATAGTAGTGCGCTTAGCAAGTGTGGAGATAGTGCCATCCACCTTGGGGATGGAACCCCACAACTCCAATTGAGAGAAGGAGGAAGAAGAGGAGGAAGAAGAAGAACCAATTCTTTCCCATTCATTCTTAATAATGTTGGCCATCTTTACGGAAACCGGGAAAGTTTGTGGAACAACCCTGTCTCGTAGACCTTTTCCTAATTTAGGGATCAAAGGTTCCTCAGGCAATTTGGGCTTTAGAACCTTTAACGTAGCTAAAACTTCCTTCAGCAGAAAGTGTAAATGCTCAATCCTAAATCTAAAGGATGGTTTCTCCGCAGCTGGAGGCTGAGGCAGCAGATTCCGACCCAGAAAGAGCACCCTCTGAAGTATCAGAGGCACCTTCATCATCGGATAATCTTGTAACAAATACATCCAATAAGCTAGTAGATGACCCCTGGGAAGGATAGCAATATCTGACCTTTTCGCTTGCGCTTAGCAGGTAAAGCACTAAAGGCCGCAGACACTGCCATTTGTAACTGCTCAGTAAAGTCTGGAGGTAAAAGAGCCCCTCCAGATGGAGGATTAGTAGTGATACGGGAAGCTGCATGTGTATTAGGAGATGACTATTAACCTTCTTTGACATGAATACTTTATCAAGGCATGTGAAACATAATTGAGCAGGCGGGTATACCGCGGCCTCCTCACAATATAGACAGGTATTAGACTTGGGTAAAGAGGGAGTACCCTCTAATGCATCAGAATCCTCCATAGCTTGCGTTCACAAAGCATTATAATTGAATAAGAAGAAAACGGCACCTACATTCCCCCAATGGCTGGGGCACTCACTAACTCCTATGACCCAGGCCAAACAAACCGAGAAACTTGCTTCTTCTCCAGTAAATCGCACGATCAGGAAAGAGGAAATAAGTGTGACCACACCCGGTCACATGGTGCGCAATGCAGGACTGCCCCTGCTATAATAGTAAAAAAAAGCTCCAAGCCTTTCAGGCTGCGCAGCTCCCAAAAACTAAAGTAAAAAAAACCCAAAAAAAAACCCTGTACGTTCCAACATCTGCCTGAGCCTCATCTCACACATGCCGCAGCATAATCAAATAAACTTATGTTTATGTCCCCCCCTGTTCAATAACCCCCCTCCAGAGATATTAACCCTAGATTCCATCCAGATAAAAGGAGCCACACTGTGACCCTGTCTTCTTGCGTTATCATATGTGTAAAAAAAAAAAAAAAAAAAAGAAACTATCTTACCGGAATCTATGCCGTGGAACAGAAACACAGCCTCTCAAGTTTGACAGTCTTGTAGCATTGCTCCTGACATGGAATTGAGTGATGGAAGCAGGCAGTGAAACTCGTCAACACTGATTGCTTAGGAGCTGTTAATACGAATCTGGATGTGTTCGCAGAAAGACTCTCCCTGCATCTCCAGAGACTACCAGTCGTCAATGCTCTCACTGAGAGGCTGACAAGACTACTTAAGACTCCAGTCCCATTTCATAGGGTAGATACCCTTCATAAGGAACTACTCCAAATCTTCCGACACTTCTCTGCCAACCTCCTGTGACAAAAGGCAAAGAATGACTGAAATATGAGGGAAGTAGGGGGGAGTATTTAAGCCTTTGCCTGGGGTGTCTTTGCCTACTCTTGGTGGCCAGGTTCAGTATTTCCCAACACTAAGGAATGATGCCCTGGACTCTTCTCATATTAAGAAGGAAATGAGTAATAAAGGGATTATCTATCTTTTTAAACAACAAAAATTCTGGTGTCAACTGTTCCTTTAAAAGAAATAAACAAATATCACTGTGAGTACCTAGGATAAGATACATAAATGTATCAACATATCAAATTACCATGAATCTGTAACATTAGTCAGGATACTAGTAAGTTAAAATGGCAGTAAACCTACACAATAATGTTATATAATTCTGCACATAGTGCAGAATTATATACCATTGTTTTAGCACCAACTTTATACTTTAAAGTATTTCAAAGATTTTTTTTATCCCAAAGTAGAATTTTGAAGAACGTCGCTCCTGGCTCTACACCATTAAACTCAATGTAGCTCGCTCCCACTCTGGTCTGGTAGCAAGCTACATTGAGTTTAATGGTGCGATCGGGCCGGCTGTGACTAGACAGTGTGCCGCGTTGCGCTTCTGAAAATAACAGACTCGCTCAGTAGAGCAAGGAGCGGTGTTCTACAAAATTCAACTTTGGGCTAAATAAAATCTTTGAAATACTTTGAAGTATAAAGTTGGCGCTTAAATAATGGTATACAATTCTGCACTATGTGCAGAATTATATAAGATTAGTGTGTAGGTTTACTGCCCCTTTAAGAGTATCAAAGGACTAAGAGGCCCATTGTGAAACATCCAGCGACCACAAAAAGATCTCTAATGTATTACTATGTTTGTGTGAGCCCCACGAACAGTGGGAAATCAGTGGGCTTATTGTGTATTCTGACACTGGATGGCTGTTCAAAAAAAAAAAAAAAAAGTACGGGCATCATCTGACTCAACCATAGCATATTGCTCAAAACCCCTAAAAAGAAATGGCATAATATGTATAAAAACTTCATCAAAATGAAATCCCCAAGTTAACTCAGACAGGTTCACGCAAACAGTCAGTAATACGTTAGGGATCTTTTTGTGGTTGCTGGATGCTTCACAATAGGCCTCTTAGTCCTTTGATACTCTTAACTTACTAATATCCTGACTAATGTTACAGATTCATGGTAATTTGATACACTGATACATTTATGCATCAATTCCCCTTTAGCCATAGTGTAGCTTCCAATCCCTCCCCTTTCAAAAAAAAATTCTGTAGCGTAGGGCCACTCCCACTACCTCCCCCCTCTGCCTCCAGCCTTCCCTCCCACACCTACCGCCGGCACAAGAAGTTGACCATTACAGACAGTGAAACACACAGTGTCACTGTCTAACAATCGAGCATCCGACTTCTTATGTTAACGGAGCATCGATCGTGCTGTTAGCATATGAAGACTGATGCCTGCAGCTCAGGAACAGCAGAACAGAATTTTTTTTTATTTTTTTTTAAAGGAGTTTACAACCGTATGTTTGAAAGATATTACCATTTAAAAAAATAAATAGCCTTGTTATAGCATGAACTGTTACATTGCTTTTACCTTCTACCATTTAATTATCCCACTGCACACCTATATAGCCTATGCTGGAACACATAAAAGGATCTATATCACAAGAATAATTCTGCATAGGCATTCTAATGCAACAATTACATACACTAGTTTGTTAAAGCATGTAATTTTTGCAATACAAATAATAATGTAATGTTTGCATTAGACTGTACCTTAAAGAAAGTGACTAGTACAGTACATGGAACATGTTAGTACATTTTAAAATGAACCATTATTTATACGATCAATGCCTACTGGTAAAATAAGTTAATTTTTGCCACTACTGTACATAAAAGAGCACACCAATAGATACAACACTGTATTTTACAGCAGCATAGTTGTTGCTTTTTTAAAGTCTAGTGCATTAACTAAAGTATCAGGGTTATAAATTTATAGACATGCTCCAAGTGGTCCCCCCTAAGTTAATACTTACCGACATTGGCATGTTTTAAAGCACCCACATCATTGGTCCCATCTCCACACATTAAGGTAATGTAACCAAGTTCCTTTAAACTAGTAATCACAAATTCCTGTAAAAAACAAACAGTAACAATAAACATGTAACATCTGCAGGTAAAAGATACACAGTGAAATACAACAAAAAAGGTTTAACAAAGTATCTATGTAGGCTTTGAAGTATTAAAAGGACAGTAAATGCTAACATTTTAAAGGGATACTAAACAATTTTTTTCTTTAGAGATTCAGATAGGGCATGCAATTTTATAGTGAAGGTCCATTTTTATGAATTAGTGCCCAGTTTTTAATTAACATATTAAAAACAAGGGCACTTTAATTCATCAAAACTAACATTTCACTGTTTTCTTCAAAAACTTTTTCCTGGCAGCCGCTCAAGCACTTCCTCCGCCCATCACAAGCCGTCTTCGCGGGTCCAAAATGACGAATCCGGCTTCCTCCAATCACAGCGTTGCATCAGGCCAAGATTCCCCGGGGGGGGGAGCTGTGATTGGAGGAAGCCTGATTAGTCATTTCTGACGTCTGCAGAGGGTTCTGATGGCCAGGGGAATCACTGGAGCGGCATTCAGGATTTAAAGGTAAATTTTTGAAGAAAACAGTGAAATGTCAATTTTGATGAATTAAAGTGCCCTTGTTTTAAATAGGTTTATTAAAAACCGGGCACTAATTCATCAAAATGAACTTTCACTTTAAGCAACTTTCTAATTTACTCCTATTATCAATTTTTATTCGTTCTATTGCCATCTTTATTTACAAAGCAGGGTTGTAAAGCTTAGGAGCCGGCCCATTTCATGTTCAGCAGCCTGGATAGCGATTGTTTATTAGAGGCTACATTTAGCCACCAATCTGCAAGCGCTACCCAGGTCCTGAACCAAAAATGGGCCAGCTCCTAAGCTTTACATTCCTGCTTTTCAAAAAAAGATACCAAAGGAACAAAGAAAAAATGATAATAGGAGTAAATTAGAAAGTTGCTTAAAATTGCATGCTCTATCCGAGTCATGAACAAAAAAAATTAGGTTTACTATCCCTTTAACACTTAGCCCTAACTGGCTACAATCAAGGGAGATCATTTATTCGTCATGTCATTTGGTAATGTGAGAGTTTTGCATGTTTAACATACTTTTGAAACATTACTCATGTATATTTTTATGTTTTGCAATTCAAGGCTTAATTGTGGCTATAAACTATGCATATATGGACAGACTTTAAATATCGCTTTTAGACAAAAACAAATTATCTTATGAAAGGGACATACAACTATTAAATTGCTACGTAAGTTTAGTTCTTATACCTTTTGTTTAGGTGCTACTCTGGCAAAAACCTGGACATGAGGGATAAGAGCAGACAAAAGTTCTCCCCTGACAGACTGCAGGTAGGACAGCCCTTCTCCTGTCAGGCACAGGTAGTAGTTGGCAGTGAAAGCTTGGACGGACTCTGGGAAAGCAGGTAGGGAAAGTGTGCCATCAATGGACTCCCATACCCACTTAGAATCTAAGGGAAGCAGAAAAAAACATAAGTCAATTAATGACATTTACTTTTCAAGGATGCATAGGAGTTTTTTTAAATCTGATTTCTCTCACCCTGGCCATTTTTTTTTAAATTTTTTTATTTACAATTTGTTTTTTTTTGAGGAATCATAAACAAGACAAAATTCAGGATAATATAAAATTATTTGTACATTACATATGCAAGGGTTCCAAATTAAAGGATAAGGGTAATCCTTTGGAAATATGAGACTAATAAAAAAAAAAAAAAATAGTTGGGACATAATATAACCTGGGTAAAGACAGTATAGTAACCTTAATGTATGTGATCTCTTTTTAATTTTGGAGTATATAACAATCATCCTCATTTTTGACCCATTTAACAAATAGTCAGACCTCTCTTGGGACCTTGACAAAAATTATATAAAAACAATATAGAGGTGTATAATAGAAAGGTTAAAGAAGAGAACTATGTAAACCAAATATCATGAAGTCTAAGTTTAAAGCAAAAACTGAATGATCTGGATATATTCTAGAATATACAAGGTTCCTTGCAAAGATCTTTCATATTCAGGGGTAGAACATACCTACAGTGATAAGTGAAAATGTAGCATGTGTAGAGGTAATACTTTGATTTCAGGGCTAAGAGGAACCTAGTCTCATCACACAGGCTGCTCTTCAACATGAACCAATTGATCTGATGTGGCTATGCTGCCATCTAGTGGACTAGGGTGAAATTGAACATTGTGCTGAAAGCTAGCAATTACTGCTGTATTTAAATATATGATGGCTCGATATTTTCAGGGTATAACACTTTGTACCTCCCGCAACTCTGGCCACAAGCTGCGAATGAAGGGCTGAAATGCTATTTAAAAATGTATGCCAACGTTATCATATTTAATATACCGTGCTTCAGACAAGTTGTGTGCATAAGGATAACATGTCCCCCTGTGTTATCACAGTAAAGCTAAGAGTGTAAGGCCTGTGCAAAAGAGGGATGCAACGGGAAAAGAAAAAATACAAGATCTATTGCCTCGGTAAGCTAGCTATTTTTACATCATACTTATCTGTAAGGGATGCATATTCACAAATGAGATGAGGGACACAAGTCTAAATAGAAACAAGTTACTCTATAAAGTCACTATTTCCTTCGCAACAGGGTTACAATGACAAAAGTAGGTTATATTTATATGACCAGCCCCAGGATTTTGTCGGAGTGCATGCAGGGTTAATGTTTGAAAATGGCTGGGTTAACAGAATTAAAAGGTCCATGTTCAAATCCTTTTTAACATAAAGCAACATATATATGGAACAATAAAAATCCACTAGAACAGGTTGGAAAGGTTCCTCTGATGTATTACCAAAGGCTAAGAAATACATTTATTATACAAGAACGTTCCGCCACAGGGTTTTGTGTACGAATAGGGTGAAGCCTTGATAGTTCCCTGCAAGTGATGGGTGACAATTCAGCGGCAATAAGAGTCTCATGTTTGTGTCAGCGGGTGCTTCTCCAGAAGTGCTCAGGACTAAGGACACTTCTCGTAATTTATAAAGTACCTCAACGTGTGGTATGGGATCGATGTATTCTTTATCTGATATAGGCACCATTCATTCAAGGTATACTTAGAATGTGTTTTCAGCCCTTCTGGGGTCATCATTTTATGCTGTGGCTGCTGCAATGAAACAGAGGCATTTATCATTGTTTAATTTTCCCCTGATGTGGATCCGGTACTGATCCACGTTTAAGTGGGGTGGCGTTAGTCGGTGGCCCAGAGGCAGAACTTTTCTTCACTTTCTGCGATGAGATTTTTTTTTTAGTGAAACATTTTCTGCAGGTTATTTTTAAATAAAATTCAATTTTAAATTACACTAAGGCACCAGTTCAATTGCAATGTGTTGATTAACTGAAGAATAAAGCATTTTTTTTTACGTTTTAAAATATAGTGCAGTAGTTGAAAATTGCATTGCAAATTAGCTGCATTAAAAAAAAAAAGAAAATTTTAAAATGTCTCTTGAATAAATCCGTTTCCTTTTCTCTTGGTCTAACATAGAAATGTAGTAATAAAAAAGATGCAAAGCTCATACTAACGTCTTTCATTCAGAATAAACAGCTTTGCAGACTGGGGAAGACTAGGGTGTGGGTTTGATTTTTTTTTCTCTCAGAGCAAGTCAACAAGCAATGTGCTGCTGCTTTGCAGCGCTACTGCATATTTGACTGCTCACTTCAAACAGAACTTTGCTCTGGATGCACTGTGCTAAGGAAAACTTACACAGTGCAACCAGAGCACAGCTCTGTTTGAAGAGAACTGTCTAATGTGGAGCAGCACTACAAAGTTCAAACGCTAACAGTGCCTGCATGTGTCCTGCTCTTTCTGCAAGCATGCTGAATTTTCTGCGATGACATCTCAGATCACTGTATGTTCTGCCTTGGGGGTCGGTGGTTTAACAGCTGCAGAAGTTGCAGGTATTTTGTTGTAAGGCAGCGACTCATTAAGTAATCCAGTGGAGCTCTTTCAATCAGCCTTTGCATGAGCTTCTTGAGGCTTTAAAAACTTCTATTAAGGCGGTCTTGTAGGTCATCTTCCCATGACGCAGCCATTTCCAGCTGTAGATTTATAAGACCTGCTAATGCCTTCTCTTCCAAATACCTCAGCATGCTGAGGGGAGAAACGATGCCTGGTGTAAGCCGCCGCTTCAGGCCTAAACTGTCCAATCTTGGGCTCCGATTTCACAAATTCAGACCAAAAAGCAGTGATTTTGCTCACGACAGAGCTAAATATTGTTATCAAAGTCGAGATTAGCTTTTTAACTGTAAAAATAAAAATAAAAATCGGTGGATTGCTAGCTAATCTATCGGAGCTCAAGAAAAATGCGACCGCATAGGATTGCTGCATGGACAAGCCCGGCCATTGTTTTTTTAATAGTCTATCTTTTTATCGTAGGCCAAAAGATGAAAGAATTCTAACAAAACTTTTTCTAAATAGTTATTTTCCCAGGCTATTAAAATAGAAAACAGGAATACTTATTTCACTTTTGGTATGATAAATCACATTTGAGTCACTCTTTGTGACTATATTCTGCTGATTCTATTTGTTTTTCATGGTGCAAAGGTTTCTGATGAAAATGAACAAATTCCTTGTATAATTTTCTTTTTTTTTTATACTTGCCAAATAAAAATTATTCTATTCTATGAATATCCTACTAATAAACAGCCTAAATCCACATGCTGGTATATAAATATTTGAACACACAAAGGCATAATCAAGTGAAAGTGCAATAATAAAACCCCATATTGCATTAGAGTATATTTTTAGTATTACATTTTTTTTGTTGTTGCTTGAAACACTGGACTGAATGACCAGTGACATTTTCATTGTTTGATACAACTTTAAGACCACAATGCGTTCCTAAACAGAGGAGTTAAATACATTGTAAAGCTTACCTTTAGATCCCTTTTCAGGCTGTAGAATCAGTGTGTGTTCCTTCTCAATAAAACTGAGCTCCTGTGCCACGTGGCAAGCAGTTAGAGGGTTGTCTCCGGTTATCATCACCACCTAAAGAAAGATGGATGGTATTTTTACAAAACTAGCAAAGAACACTTATGTATTGCAATTAACCAAAGGGTACAGTGATCCAAAAATTTTTGCAGACTTTAAAACTGCTGAAACTCTTCTACACAAATATATTATTTGTTTGTGCGATACCTCATCAGAAAATAAATAAATGTGAAGATAAATGCTTTTGATGTTTGTTTAAAATGTATGCTTTGCTAAAAATAATAAAATATGTTCTTCATATCTCAATGTTGGTTCTCTTTCAAACATTATTCTAGTCATATACTGATTAAATGATTTTAATTACTGCGTCATAATTATTTCTAAACGCTGCCTTCCACCATCACTACAAAATAGCCTATGAGATAGATATATATATATATATATACACACACAACTTACGTGATGTGATGCATTCTGAATTTCTTTGATGACTGCTTTAGAGTCTGCTTTTAAAGGGCATGAGACAACTATGAATCCGGCAAATCTCAGATCGCATTCAAGGGTTTCGCGTTTCACGTCTCGGATCTAAGAAAGAGGACACTGTGAAAGCACAAACATCCATCAAGAGTTTTTTTCTCTCATTTATATAATTATTTAAACAAAATTCCAAACCGTAAATCACTTGCTAATTATAGACCTTATGAGAAAAACAGGCAAGAGATTCAACCAGTGAGCGCATCCAAAAAAAACAATTTATGCTTACCTGATAAATTCCTTTCTTTCTTGAATGGTGATAGTCCACAAATATCCTTACTTGTCTTGAATTCACTTCCTGGCCACCAGGTGGAGGCAAAGACACCCAACAACAAAACTTTAAATATCCCTCCCACTTCCCTCTCTCTCCCAGTAGCACGAATAACCAAGGAAAAGTGGAAGAAGAAAGAAAGAAAGATAGTAGGGTAAAGAAGTGCAACTAGAGTGCCGACAAATGTGAAACACAGGCAAGTTTGTGGACTATAACCACCAAGAAAACATAATTTATGTAAGAACTTACCTGATAAATTCATTTCTTTCATATTAGCAAGAGTCCATGAGCTAGTGACGTATATACATTCCTACCAGGAGGGGCAAAGTTTCCCAAACCTGAAAATGCCTATAAATACACCCCTCACCACACCCACAATTCAGTTTAATGAATAGCCAAGAAGTGGGGTGATAAGAAAGGAGCGAAAGCATCAAAAAATAAGGAATTGGAATAATTGTGATTTATACAAAAAAATCATAACCACCACAAAAAAAGGGTGGGCCTCATGGACTCTTGCTAATATGAAAGAAATGAATTTATCAGGTAAGTTCTTACATAAATTATGTTTTCTTTCATGTAATTAGCAAGAGTCCATGAGCTAGTGACGTATGGGATAGCAGATACTCAAGATGTGGAACTTCCACGAAAGAGTCACTAGAGAGGGAGGGATAAAATAAAAACAGCCAATTCCGCTGAACAAATAATCCACAACCCAAATGAAAAAATGAAATAATAAGCAGCAGAATCAAACTGAAACAGCTGCCTGAAGTACTTTTCTACCAAAAACTGCTTCTGAAGAAGAGAAAACATCAAAATGGTAGAATTTAGTAAAAGTATGCAAAGAAGACCAAGTTGCTGCTTTGCAAATTTGATCAACCGAAGCTTCATTCCTAAAAGCCCAGGAAGTAGAAACTGACCTAGTAGAATGAGCTGTAATCCTTTGAGGCGGGGACTTACCCGACTCTACATAAGCATGATGAATCAAAGACTTTAACCAAGATGCCAAAGAAATGGCAGAAGCCTTCTGACCTTTCCTGGAACCAGAAAAGATGACAAATAGACTAGAAGTCTTTCTAAAACCTTTTGTAGCTTCAACATAATATTTCACAGCTCTAACTACATCCAAAGAATGTGAAGATTTCTCCAGAGAATTCTTAGGATTAGGACATAATGAAGGGACAACAATCTCTCTACTAATGTTGTTAGAATTCACAACCTTAGGTAAAAATTTAAATTAAGTCCGCAACACTGCCTTATCCTGATGAAATATCAGGAAAGGAGATTCACAAGAAAGAGCAGATAACTCAGAAACTCTTCTAGCAGAAGAGATGGCTAAAAGGAACAACACTTTCCAAGAAAGTAATTTAATATCCAGAGAATGGATAGGTTCAAACGGAGGAGCCTGTAAAGCCCTCAGAACCAAATTAAGACTCCAAGGAGGAGAGATTGACTTAATGACAGGCTTGATACGAACCAAAGCCTGTACAAAACAATGAATATCGTGGATGATTAGCAATCTTTCTGTGAAAAAGAACAGAAAGAGCAGAGATATGACCTTTCAAAGAGCTTGCAGACAAACCCTTATCCAAACCATCCTGAAGAAACTAAAATTCTTGGAATTCTAAAAGAATGCCAAGAGAATTTATGAGAAGAACACCAAGAAATGCAAGTCTTCCAGACTCGATAATAAATCTTTCTAGACACAGATTTACGAGCCTGTATCATAGTATTAATTACTGAGTCAGAGAAACCTCTATGACTAAGAATCAAGCGTTCAATCTCCATACCTTCAAATTTAATGATTTGAGATCCTGATGGAAAAAAGGGCCAAAACCTGTGAGGCCATGCTGGAGCCACCAGCAATACAAACGAACGTTCCATTAGAATTTTGGAAATCACTATTGGAAGAAGAACTAGAGGCAGAAAGATATAAGCAGGTTGATAATTCCAAGAAAGTGACAGCGCGTCCACTGCTTCCGCCTGAGGATCCCTGGATCTGGACATATACCTGGGAAGTTTCTTGTTTAAATGAGAGGCCATCAGATCTATTTCTGGAAGTCCCCAGATTTGAACAATCTGAAGAAATACCTCTGGGTGAAGAGACCATTCGCCCGGATGTAACGTCTGGCGACTGAGATAATCCGCTTCCCAATTGTCTACACCTGGGATATGAACCGCAGAGATTAGACAGGAGCTGGATTCCGCCCATACAAGTATCCGAGATATTTCTTTCATAGCCTGAGGACTGTGAGTCCCCCCCCTTGATGACTGACATACGCCACGGTTGTGACATTGTCTGTCTGAAAACAAATAAACGATTCTCTCTTCAGAAGAGGCCAGAACTGAAGAGCTCTGAAAATCGCACGGAGTTCCAAAATGTTGATTGGTAATTTCGCCTCCTGAAATTCCCAACCCCCCTGCGCTGTCAGAGATCCCATACAGCTCCCCAACCTGAAAGACTCGCATCTGTTGAGATTACAGTGCAGGTTGGACGAACAAAAGAGGCCCCTTGAATTAGACGATGGTGATTCAACCACCAAGTCAGAGAAGATCGAACATTGGGATTTAAGGATATTAATTGTGATATCTTTGTATAATCCCTGCACCACTGGTTCAGCATACAAAGCTGAAGAGGTCTCATGTGAAAGCGAGCAAAGGGGATCGCGTCCGATGCAGCAGTCATGAGACCTAGAATTTCCATGCACAAAGCTACCGAAGGGAATGAATGAGACTGAAGGTTTTGACAAGCTGAAACCAACTTCAGACGTCTCTTTTCTGTTAGAGACAAAGTCATGGACACTGAATCTATTTGAAAACCCAAAAAGGTTACCTTTGTCTGAGGAATCAATGAACTCTTTGGTAAATTGATCCTCCAACCATGTCTTTGAAGAAACAACACAAGTTGATTCGTATGAGATTCTGCAGAATGTAAAGACTGAGCAAGTACCAAGATATCGTCCAAATAAGGAAATACCGCAATACCCTGTTCTCTGATCACAGAGAGAAGGGCACCAAGAACCTTTGAAAGAATCCTTGGAGCTGTTGCTAGGCCAAATGGAAGGGCAAAAAACTGGTAATGCTTGTCTAGAAAAGAGAATCTCAGGAACTGATAGTGATCTGGATGAATTGGAATATGAAGATATGCATCCTGTAAGTCTATTGTGGACATATAATGCCCTTGCTGAACAAAAGGCAGAATAGTCCTTATAGTCACCATTTTGAATGTTGGTATCCTTACATAACGATTCAATATTTTTAGATCCAGAACTGGTCTGAAGGAATTCTCATTCTTTGGTACAATGAATAGATTTGAATAAAACCCCAGACCCTGTTCTAGAGCTGGAACTGGCACAATTACCCCAGCCAACTCTAGGTCTGAAACACAGAAATGCCTGAGCCTTCACTGGGTTTACTGGAATGCGAGAGAGAAAAAAATCTTCTCACAGGTGGTCTTACCTTGAAACCTATTCTGTACCCTTGTGAAACAATGTTCTGAATCCAAAGACTGTGAATCGAATTGATTCAAATATCTTTGAAAAATTGTAACCTGCCCCCTACCAGCTGTGCTGGAATGAGGGCTGCACCTTCATGTGGACTTGGGAGCTGGTTTTGACTTTCTAAAAGGCTTGGATTTATTCCAGACTGGAGATGGTTTCCAAACGGAAAACGTCCCTTTAGGGGAAGGGTCAGGCTTCTGTTCCTTATTCTGACGAAAGGAACGAAAACTATTAGCAGCCCTGTATTTACCTTTAGATTTTTTGTCCTGAGGCAAAAAGGTTCCTTTCCCCCCCAGTAACAGTTGAAATAATTGAATCCAACTGTGAACCAAATAATTTATTACCTTGGAAAGAAAGAGAAAGTAAAGTTGACTTCGAAGTCATATCTGCATTCCAAGATTTAAGCCATAAAGCTCTTCTAGCTAAAATAGCTAAAGACATATACCTGACATCAATTCTAATGATATAAAAAATGGCATCACAAATAAAGTTATTAGCATGTTGGAGAAGTTTAATAAAGCTATAAGCATTATGGACTGACACTTGTTGCGCTAAAGCCTCCAACCAAAAAGTAGAAGCTGCAGCAACATCAGCCAAAGAAATAGCAGGTCTAAGAAGATTACCTGAACATAAATAAGCTTTCCTTAGAAAGGATTCAAGCTTCCTATCTAAAGGATCCTTAAAGGAAGTACTATCCGCTGTAGGAATAGTAGTACGTTTAGCAAGAGTAGAGATAGCCCCATCAACTTTAGGGATTTTGCCCCAAAACTCTAATCTATTAGATGGCACAGGGTACAATTTCTTAAACCTTGGAGAAGGAGTAAATGAAGTACCCAGACTATTACATTCCCTAGAAATTACTTCTGAAATAGCATCAGGAACAGGAAAAACTTCTGGAATAACTACATGAGGTTTAAAAACCTAATTTAAACGCTTAGTAGATTTAGTATCAAGGACTAGACTCCTCCATATCTAATGCAATCAATACTTCTTTAAGTAAAGAACGAATAAATTCCATCTTAAATAAATATGAAGATTTATCAGTGTCAATATCTGAGGCAGAATCTTCTGAACCAGAAAGATCCTCATCAGAAACAGATAAGTCAGAATGATGGCGGTCACTTAAAAATTCATCTGAAATATGAGACGTTTTAAAAGACCTTTTACGTTTGCTGGAAGGAGGAATAACAGACAGAGCCTTCCTAATAGAATTAGAAACAAATTCTTTTACATTAACAGGAACATCCTGAACACTAGATGTTGAAGGAAAAACAACGGGTAAAGGATTATTACTAATGGAAACACTATCTGCATTAGAAAGTTTATCATGACAGCCAACACAAACTACAGCTGGAGGAACAGATACTAAAAGTTTACAACAAATGCACTTAACTTTGGTAGAACCAGCATCAGGCAGCGTCTTTCCAGAAGTAGATTCTGATCCAGGGTTAGTTTGAGACATCTTGCAATATGTAATAGAAAAAACAACATATAAAGCAAAATTATGAAATTCCTTAAATGACAGTTTCAGGAATGGGAAAAAATGCCAAATGAACAAGCCTCTAGCAAACAGAAGCAATGAAAAAGTGAGACTTAAATTATGTGGAAAAAGGTGGAGACAAGAATGACGCCCACATTTTTTGGCGTCAAGTATGACGCCGACATTATTGGCGCCAAGTACAACGCCCATATTTTTTGGCACCAAGAATGACGCAACATCCTCTGACGGCGAAAAAACATAATTTATGTAAGAACTTACCTGATAAATTCATTTCTTTCATATTAGCAAGAGTCCATGAGCTAGTGACGTATGGGATATACATTCCTACCAGGAGGGGCAAAGTTTCCCAAACCTCAAAATGCCTATAAATACACCCCTCACCACACCCACAATTCAGTTTAACGAATAGCCAAGAAGTGGGGTGATAAAAAAGTGCGAAAGCATATAAAATAAGGAATTGGAATAATTGTGCTTTATACAAAATCAAAACCACCACAAAAAAAGGGCGGGCCTCATGGACTCTTGCTAATATGAAAGAAATGAATTTATCAGGTAAGTTCTTACATAAATTATGTTTTCTTTCATGTAATTAGCAAGAGTCCATGAGCTAGTGACGTATGGGATAATGATTACCCAAGATGTGGATCTTTCCACACAAGAGTCACTAGAGAGGGAGGGATAAAATAAAGACAGCCAATTCCTGCTGAAAATAATCCACACCCAAAAATAAAGTTTAATGAAAAACATAAGCAGAAGATTTCAAACTGAAACCGCTGCCTGAAGTACTTTTCTACCAAAAACTGCTTCAGAAGAAGAAAATACATCAAAATGGTAGAATTTAGTAAAAGTATGCAAAGAGGACCAAGTTGCTGCTTTGCAAATCTGGTCAACCGAAGCTTCATTCCTAAACGCCCAGGAAGTAGAAACTGACCTAGTAGAATGAGCTGTAATTCTTTGAGGCGGAGTTTTACCCGACTCAACATAGGCAAGATGAATTAAAGATTTCAACCAAGATGCCAAAGAAATGGCAGAAGCTTTCTGGCCTTTTCTAGAACCGGAAAAGATAACAAATAAACTAGAAGTCTTACGGAAAGATTTCGTAGCTTCAACATAATATTTCAAAGCTCTAACAACATCCAAAGAATGCAACGATTTCTCCTTAGAATTCTTAGGATTAGGACATAATGAAGGAACCACAATTTCTCTACTAATGTTGTTGGAATTCACAACTTTAGGTAAAAATTCAAAAGAAGTTCGCAACACCGCCTTATCCTGATGAAAAATCAGAAAAGGAGACTCACAAGAAAGAGCAGATAATTCAGAAACTCTTCTGGCAGAAGAGATGGCCAAAAGGAACAAAACTTTCAAAGAAAGTAATTTAATGTCCAATGAATGCATAGGTTCAAATGGAGGAGCTTGAAGAGCCCCCAGAACCAAATTCAAACTCCGAGGAGAAATTTACTTAATGACAGGTTTTATACGAACCAAAGCTTGTACAAAACAATGAATATCAGGAAGAATAGCAATCTTTCTGTGAAAAAGAACAGAAAGAGCAGAGATTTGTCCTTTCAAAGAACTTGCGGACAAACCCTTATCTAAACCATCCTGAAGAAACTGTAAAATTCTCGGTATTCTAAAAGAATGCCAAGAAAAATGATGAGAAAGACACCAAGAAATATAAGTCTTCCAGACTCTATAATATATCTCTCGAGATACAGATTTACGAGCCTGTAACATAGTATTAATCACAGAGCCAGAGAAACCTCTTTGACCAAGAATCAAGCGTTCAATCTCCATACCTTTAAATTTAAGGATTTCAGATCCTGATGGAAAAAAGGACCTTGTGACAGAAGGTCTGGTCTTAACGGAAGAGTCCACGGTTGGCAAAAGGCCATCCGGACAAGATCCGCATACCAAAACCTGTGAGGCCATGCCGGAGCTACCAGCAAAACGAGCATTCCTTCAGAATCTTGGAGATTACTCTTGGAAGAAGAACTAGAGGCGGAAAGATATAGGCAGGATGATACTTCCAAGGAAGTGATAATGCATCCACTGCCTCCGCCTGAGGATCCCGGGATCTGGACAGATACCTGGGAAGTTTCTTGTTTAGATGAGACGCCATCAGATCTATTTCTGGAAGTTCCCACATTTGAACAATCTGAAGAAATACCTCTGGGTGAAGAGACCATTCGCCCGGATGCAAGTTTGGCGACTGAGATAATCCGCTTCCCAATTGTCTATACCTGGGATATGAACCGCAGAGATTAGACAGGAGCTGGATTCCGCCCAAACCAGAATTAGAGATACTTCTTTCATACTGTGAGTCCCTCCTTGATGATTGATGTATGCCACAGTTGTGACATTGTCTGTCTGAAAACAAATGAACGATTCTCTCTTTAGAAGAGGCCAAAACTGAAGAGCTCTGAAAATTGCACGGAGTTCCAAAATATTGATCGGTAATCTCACCTCCTGAGATTCCCAAACTCCTTGTGCCGTCAGAGATCCCCACACAGCTCCCCAACCTGTGAGACTTGCATCTGTTGAAATTACAGTCCAGGTCGGAAGCACAAAAGAAGCCCCCTGAATTAAACGATGGTGATCTGTCCACCATGTTAGAGAGTGTCGAACAATCGGTTTTAAAGATATTAATTGAGATATCTTCGTGTAATCCTTGCACCATTGCTTCAGCATACAGAGCTGAAGAGGTCGCATGTGAAAACGAGCAAAGGGGATCGCGTCCGATGCAGCAGTCATAAGACCTAGAATTTCCATGCATAAGGCTACCGAAGGGAATGATTGTGACTGAAGGTTTCGACAAGCTGCAATCAATTTAGACGTCTCTTGTCTGTTAAAGACAGAGTCATGGACACTGAATCCATCTGGAAACCCAGAAAGGTTACCTTTGTCTGAGGAATCAAAGAACTTTTTGGTAAATTGATCCTCCAACCATGATCTTGAAGAAACAACACAAGTCGATTCGTATGAGATTCTGCTAAATGTAAAGACTGAGCAAGTACCAAGATATCGTCCAAATAAGGAAATACCACAATACCCTGTTCTCTGATTACAGACAGAAGGGCACCGAGAACCTTTGTAAAAATTCTTGGAGCTGTAGCTAGGCCAAACGGCAGAGCCACAAACTGGTAATGCTTGTCCAGAAAAGAGAATCTCAGGAACTGATAATGATCTGGATGAATCGGAATATGCAGATATGCATCCTGTAAATCTATTGTGGACATATAATTCCCTTGCTGAACAAAAGGCAAGATAGTCCTTACAGTTACCATCTTGAACGTTGGTATTCTTACATAACGATTCAATATTTTTAGATCCAGAACTGGTCTGAAGGAATTCTCCTTCTTTGGTACAATGAAGAGATTTGAATAAAACCCCATCCCCTGTTCCAGAACTGGAACTGCATAATTACTCCAGTCAACTCTAGATCTGAAACACATTTCAGAAATGCTTGAGCTTTTACTGGATTTACTGGGACACGGGAAAGAAAAAATCTCTTTGCAGGAGGTCTCATCTTGAAACCAATTCTGTACCCTTCTGAAACAATGCTCTGAATCCAAAGATTGTGAACAGAATTGATCCAAATTTCCTTGAAAAAACGTAACCTGCCCCCTACCAGCTGAGCTGGAATGAGGGCCGCACCTTCATGTGGACTTAGAAGCAGGCTTTGCCTTTCTAGCTGGCTTGGATTTATTCCAGACTGGAGATGGCTTCCAAACTGAAACTGCTCCTGAGGATGAAGGATCAGGCTTTTGTTCTTTGTTGAAACGAAAGGAACGAAAACGATTATTAGCCCTGCTTTTACCTTTAGATTTTTTATCCTGTGGTAAAAAAGTTCCTTTCCCACCAGTAACATTTGAAATAATGGAATCCAACTGTGAACCAAATAATTTGTTACCCTGGAAAGAAATGGAAAGTAAAGTTGATTTAGAAGCCATATCAGCATTCCAAGTTTTAAGCCATAAAGCTCTTCTAGCTAAAATAGCTAGAGACATAAACCTGACATCAACTCTGATAATATCAAAAATGGCATCACAGATAAAATCATGCTGTAGAAGAATAATAATATCATGAGAATCATGATGTGTTACTTGTTGCGCTAAAGTTTCCAACCAGAAAGTTGAAGCTGCAGCAACATCAGCCAAAGATATAGCAGGTCTAAGAAGATTACCTGAACACAGATAAGCTTTTCTTAGAAAGGATTCAATTTTCCTATCTAAAGGATCCTTAAACGAAGTACCATCTGACGTAGGAATAGTAGTACGTTTAGCAAGGGTAGAAATAGCCCCATCAACTTTAGGGATTTTGTCCCAAAATTCTAATCTGTCAGACGGCACAGGATATAATCGCTTAAAACGTTTAGAAGGAGTAAAAGAATTACCCAATTAATCCCATTCTTTGGAAATTACTGCAGAAATAGCATTAGGAACAGGAAAAACTTCTGGAATAACCACAGGAGCTTTAAATACCTTATCCAAACGTTTAGAATTAGTATCAAGAGGACCAGAATCCTCTATTTCTAAAGCAATTAGTACTTCTTTAAGTAAAGAACGAATAAATTCCATTTTAAATAAATATGAAGATTTATCAGCATCAACCTCTGAGACAGAATCCTCTGAACCAGAAGAGTCATCAGAATCAGAATGATGATGTTCATTTAAAAATTCAACTGTAGGGAGAGAAGTTTTAAAAGATTTTTTACGTTTACTAGAAGGAGAAATAACAGACATAGCCTTCTTTATGGATTCAGAAACAAAATCTCTTATATTATCAGGAACATTCTGCACCTTAGATGTTGAAGGAACTGCAACAGGCAATGGTACTTTACTAAAGGAAATATTATCTGCTTTAACAAGTTTGTCATGACAATCAATACAAACAACAGCTGGAGGAATAGCTACCAAAAGTTTACAGCAGATACACTTAGCTTTGGTAGATCCAGCATTAGACAGCGATTTTCCTGTAGTATCTTCTGACTCAGATGCAACGTGAGACATCTTGCAATATGTAAGAGAAAAAACAACATATATATAAAGCAAAATTGATCAAATTCCTTAAATGACAGTTTCAGGAATGGGAAAAAATGCCAAAGAACAAGCTTCTAGCAACCAGAAGCAATGAAAAATGAGACTTAAATAATGTGGAGACAAAAGCGACGCCCATATTTTTCGCGCCAATAAGACGCCCACATTATTTGGCGCCTAAATGCTTTTTGGCGCCAAAATGACGCCACATCCGGAACGCCGACATCTTTGGCGCAAAATAACGTCGAAAAATGACGCAACTTCCGGAGACACGTATGACGCCGGAAACTGAAACGAATTTTTTGCGCCAAAAAAGTCAGCGCCAAGAATGACGCAATAAAATGAAGCATTTTCAGCCCCCGCGAGCCTAACAGCCCACAGGGAAGAGTCAAATTTTTGAAGGTAAGAAAAAATGATTAAATCAAATGCATTATCCCAAATATGAAACTGACTGTCTGAAAATAAGGAAAGTTGAACATTCTGAGTCAAGGCAAATAAATGTTTGAATACATATATTTAGAACTTTATAAACAAAGTGCCCAACCATAGCTTAGAGTGTCACAGAAAATAAAATTTACTTACCCCAGGACACTCATCTACATGTTTGTAGAAAGCCAAACCAGTACTGAAACGAGAATCAGCAGAGGTAATGGTATATATAAGAGTATATCGTCGATCTGAAAAGGGAGGTAAGAGATGAATCTCTACGACTGATAACAGAGAACCTATGAAATAGACCCCGTAGAAGGAGATCACTGCATTCAAATAGGCAATACTCTCCTCACATCCCTCTGACATTCACTGCACGCTGAGAGGAAAACCGGGCACCAACTTGCTGCGGAGCGCATATCAACGTAGAATCTAGCACAAACTTACTTCACCACCTCCATCGGAGGCAAAGTTTGTAAAACTGAATTGTGGGTGTGGTGAGGGGTGTATTTATAGGCATTTTGAGGTTTGGGAAACTTTGCCCCTCCTGGTAGGAATGTATATCCCATACGTCACTAGCTCATGGACTCTTGCTAATTACATGAAAGAAAAACGATGCCCACATTTGTTGACGCAAAAGAACGTCTGAAACACATAAACGTAAAAAATGACGCAACCACGAATAAACTTACGGCGTCAATTAAGGCGCCAGAAATGACAAAATTTTGCACCTAAAAAGTTTGCGCCAAGAATGACGCAATAAATTAAAGCATTTCAGCCCCCGCGAGCCTAACAGCCCGCAGGGAAAAAAGTCAATTGAAAATAATTTTAAGGTAAGAAAAAATATTTATTCATATGCATTATCCCAAAAAAATGAAACTGACAGTCTGAATGAAGGAATACTGATTATCCTGAATCATGGCAAATATAAAAGTTTAAACACATATTTAGAACTTTACATATAAAGTGCCCAACCATAGCTTAGAGTGTCATAAATAAAATAAGACTTACTTACCCTCAGACACTCATCTACATATAGTAGAAAGCCAAACCAGTACTGAAACGAGAATCAGTAGAGGTAATGGTATATAAGAGTATATCGTCAATCTGAAAAGGGAGGTAGGAGAAGAAATCTCTACGACCGATAACAGAGAACCTATGAAATAGATCCCCTAGAGGAAGACCATTGTATTCAAATAGGCAATACTCTCTTCACATCCCTCTGACATTCACTGCACTCTGAGAGGAAAACCGGGCTTCAGCCTGCTGCGAAGCGCATATCAACGTAGAATCTAGCACAAACTTACTTCACCACCTCCATGGGAGGCAAAGTTTGTAAAAACTGAATTGTGGGTGTGGTGAGGGGTGTATTTATAGGCATTTTGAGGTTTGGGAAACATTGCCCCTCCTGGTAGGAATGTATATCCCATACGTCACTAGCTCATGGACTCTTGCTAATTACATGAAAGAAAGAAAGGAATTTATCAGGTAAGCATAAATTAGGTTTTCTTTCTAAGGTGGTGATAGTCCACAAAAATCCTCATCAATACCCAGGCTGTGAAGTCCAAGAAGGAAAAATGGGGTGAAAGAAGAAAAGGCACGCATCTATTTATCAGGAAACACCACCTGAAGAATTTAACTTCTATAAATCTGCCCGTCGAGGAAAATACATCCTCAAGTGGACACATGCAAGTCCTATAATGAATTTCAATGCATGCCTAAATCTTAAGAACGAAGAAATGAATATCCTGTGGAAATTAGGAAAATAACCTCTGCCCCCATTTACCATACTCTTCCCATAGAAAGAGGTTGAGATTTTAAGACGTCTTTTGTCATTTTCTAAAACTCGGGCACCTCTATAACCTTTGTGTCCTCTTCTCTTTCTATATTCATTTGGCTGCATGACTGGGGGTTTATGGGAAGTAGGAGTGATACTTTACAGCTTTGCTGGAGTGTTATTTGCCTCCTCCTTGTGTCCAGTTTAGTAAATGAATGTTCCAGAACTCTGGGAAACCAACTAGATCCTTATGCAAGTAAGTGTAAAGGTAAACTCTTATATTGCATAATTCAGAAAACTCGTCCTCAAGAAATCTCTTAACCTAATTGCTAAGATATTGAACTTAGATATCTGAAATGGAAAAATAACCAGAATGTAAAACAGGCATCTGAAAAAAAGGAAAGTGACAGTCAGATTGTCTGCTCACTAAGGGAATGATCCAGCAGATAAGATCCAGACTGTCATCTAAGCATCGAAAATGTATGGAGGACAGAACCACAATAGAGCATCCCGACTAACAAGGGCTCAATTTAAAGGACCCTCAAGTCAAAATAAATTTTTATGATTTAGAAAGAGCATGCAGTTTTAAGACCCTTTCCAATGTACTTCTATCATCATATTTGCATAGTCTTTTTCTGGGGAACAAGATCCTACTGACCATGTGCACCAGCTCACAGGGTATACGTATACTAGTCTGTGATTGGCTGATGTCTATCACATGATACAGGGGGCCAAAAATGGAAGAAAAAATACATTAGAAAAAAAAAATCTACTGCTTATTTGAAATTCAGAGTATGTGTTAAATCATTGTCTTTTTATTATGCACTTGTTAATTATGAAATTCTACTGCATTGAGTGGTCCTTTAAAGAATTATCCTCTAATAAACACTTGCCATAATGCTATACAGATGTACAATAGTACAAGGAGAAAAATAACAGCAGTCTCAAACCTGGAACATGCTTGCAGAAAATTGAACAAATCAAAGTATTGAATAGCAGAGCAAAGAACAGCAGTGACCAAGATATAGAAATATTAACACATCCTCTACAATAAAGTAAAAGCTATTGCACAGCAATAACAAACAGTAGTACCATGATATGAGGAACCACCTACCAGTATTGTAAAGCAATAACAGAGTACAAGCAATAACCGGATATGCAGAAATGAAAAATATGGAAGAATCCACTCCACGTACAGAATACTATCGAACAATAGAAGTACGGTAAGGCAAAAATGGAAAATATAGTCGCAACCACAAAGATGCAAATATTGCATGGCAAACTATAGAATATCTACACAAATATAAGTGTGATGTTGTACAGCAGAAGATAGCATAGTTGTGCAAGTATAATAGCTACTACAGAATACACTCACAAGATTAAATATTATACTGCAATAGAAACAATACCACAATTTATGGAAAATATTGTAGTATCTACACCCCTAAGTATATTATTGCACAGCAATAGAGATAGTGAAGCAGACTAGTACGGCAACAGTGTAGTATTCACAGATAAGTATAATATTGCAAGGTAATAAATAATAGTAACCCAAGATATGGAAATACTGTAGGACCTACACACACACACACACACACAAGTATATGATTGCACCACAATAAATAGACTTTGTCTAGCAGTACAAAAGCATCAGATTGGAAGGCAATAAATAATATTAACACAAGGTATGGAAAATACTGTGGTACCTACACCACACCTAAGTATACAATTGCACAGCAGTATGCACGTGCATGTATAATATTGCAAGGCAAGGAGTAATAAGACAATATCTGAAAAATACTTATACATACTTAAGTATATTATTGCAAAGCAATAAGTAGTAAAATATATCAACAGTATAGCACATACAGTAGTATACGCTCACAAAAAAATATTTCAAAGCAGTAAATAATATGATAGAAATAACATAATTTATGTAAGAACTTACCTGATAAATTCATTTCTTTCATATTAACAAGAGTCCATGAGCTAGTGACGTATGGGATATACATTCCTACCAGGAGGGGCAAAGTTTCCCAAACCTTAAAATGCCTATAAATACACCCCTCACCACACCCACAAATCAGTTTAACGAATAGCCAAGAAGTGGGGTGATAAGAAAAAAAGTGCGAAGCATATAAAATAAGGAATTGGAATAATTGTGCTTTATACAAAAAAAAATCATAACCACCACAAAAAAGGGTGGGCCTCATGGACTCTTGTTAATATGAAAGAAATGAATTTATCAGGTAAGTTCTTACATAAATTATGTTTTCTTTCATGTAATTAACAAGAGTCCATGAGCTAGTGACGTATGGGATAATGACTACCCAAGATGTGGATCTTTCCACACAAGAGTCACTAGAGAGGGAGGGATAAAATAAAGACAGCCAATTCCTGCTGAAAATAATCCACACCCAAAATAAAGTTTAACAAAAAACATAAGCAGAAGATTCAAACTGAAACCGCTGCCTGAAGAACTTTTCTACCAAAAACTGCTTCAGAAGAAGAAAATACATCAAAATGGTAGAATTTAGTAAAAGTATGCAAAGAGGACCAAGTTGCTGCTTTGCAGATCTGGTCAACCGAAGCTTCATTCCTAAACGCCCAGGAAGTAGATACTGACCTAGTAGAATGAGCTGTAATTCTTTGAGGCGGAATTTTACCCGACTCAACATAGGCAAGATGAATTAAAGATTTCAACCAAGATGCCAAAGAAATGGCAGAAGCTTTCTGGCCTTTCCTAGAACCGGAAAAGATAACAAATAGACTAGAAGTCTTACGGAAAGATTTCGTAGCTTCAACATAATATTTCAAAGCTCTAACAACATCCAAAGAATGCAATGATTTCTCCTTAGAATTCTTAGGATTAGGACATAATGAAGGAACCACAATTTCTCTACTAATGTTGTTGGAATTCACAACTTTAGGTAAAAATTCAAAAGAAGTTCGCAACACCGCCTTATCCTGATGAAAAATCAGAAAAGGAGACTCACACGAAAGAGCAGATAATTCAGAAACTCTTCTAGCAGAAGAGATGGCCAAAAGGAACAAAACTTTCCAAGAAAGTAATTTAATGTCCAATGAATGCATAGGTTCAAACGGAGGAGCTTGAAGAGCTCCCAGAACCAAATTCAAACTCCAAGGAGGAGAAATTGACTTAATGACAGGTTTTATACGAACCAAAGCTTGTACAAAACAATGAATATCAGGAAGAATAGCAATCTTTCTGTGAAAAAGAACAGAAAGAGCGGAGATTTGTCCTTTCAAAGAACTTGCGGACAAACCCTTATCTAAACCATCCTGAAGAAACTGTAAAATTCTCGGTATTCTAAAAGAATGCCAAGAAAAATGATGAGAAAGACACCAAGAAATATAAGTCTTCCAGACTCTATAATATATCTCTCGAGATACAGATTTACGAGCCTGTAACATAGTATTAATCACGGAGTCAGAGAAACCTCTATGACCAAGAATCAAGCGTTCAATCTCCATACCTTTAAATTTAAGGATTTCAGATCCGGATGGAAAAAAGGACCTTGTGACAGAAGGTCTGGTCTTAACGGAAGAGTCCATGGCTGGCAAGATGCCATCCGGACAAGATCCGCATACCAAAACCTGTGAGGCCATGCCGGAGCTATTAGCAGAACAAACGAGCATTCCCTCAGAATCTTGGAGATTACTCTTGGAAGAAGAACTAGAGGCGGAAAGATATAGGCAGGATGATACTTCCAAGGAAGTGATAATGCATCCACTGCCTCCGCCTGAGGATCCCGGGAACTGGACAGATACCTGGGAAGTTTCTTGTTTAGATGAGAGGCCATCAGATCTATCTCTGGAAGCCCCCACAATTGAACAATCTGAAGAAATACCTCTGGGTGAAGAGACCATTCGCCCGGATGCAACGTTTGGCGACTGAGATAATCCGCTTCCCAATTGTCTACACCTGGGATATGAACCGCAGAGATTAGACAGGAGCTGGATTCCGCCCAAACCAAAATTCGAGATACTTCTTTCATAGCCAGAGGACTGTGAGTCCCTCCTTGATGATTGATGTATGCCACAGTTGTGACATTGTCTGTCTGAAAACAAATGAACGATTCTCTCTTCAGAAGAGGCCAAAACTGAAGAGCTCTGAAAACTGCACGGAGTTCCAAGATATTGATCGGTAATCTCACCTCCTGAGATTCCCAAACTCCTTGTGCCGTCAGAGATCCCCACACAGCTCCCCAACCTGTGAGACTTGCATCTGTTGAAATTACAGTCCAGGTCGGAAGAACAAAAGAAGCCCCCTGAATTAAACGATGGTGATCTGTCCACCACGTTAGAGAGTGCCGAACAATCGGTTTTAAAGATATTAATTGATATATCTTCGTGTAATCCCTGCACCATTGGTTCAGCATACAGAGCTGAAGAGGTCGCATGTGAAAACGAGCAAAGGGGATCGCGTCCGATGCAGCAGTCATAAGACCTAGAATTTCCATGCATAAGGCTACCGAAGGGAATGATTGAGACTGAAGGTTTCGACAGGCTGTAATCAATTTTAGACGTCTCTTGTCTGTTAAAGACAAAGTCATGGACACTGAATCTATCTGGAAACCCAGAAAGGTTACCCTTGTTTGAGGAATCAAAGAACTTTTTGGTAAATTGATCCTCCAACCATGATCTTGAAGAAACAACACAAGTCGATTCGTATGAGACTCTGCTAAATGTAAAGACGGAGCAAGTACCAAGATATCGTCCAAATAAGGAAATACCACAATACCCTGTTCTCTGATTACAGACAGAAGGGCACCGAGAATCTTTGTGAAAATTCTTGGAGCTGTAGCAAGGCCAAACGGTAGAGCCACAAATTGGTAATGCTTGTCTAGAAAAGAGAATCTCAGGAACTGATAATGATCTGGATGAATTGGAATATGCAGATATGCATCCTGTAAATCTATTGTGGACATATAATTCCCTTGCTGAACAAAAGGCAATATAGTCCTTACAGTTACCATCTTGAACGTTGGTATCCTTACATAACGATTCAATAATTTTAGATCCAGAACTGGTCTGAAGGAATTCTCCTTCTTTGGTACAATGAAGAGATTTGAATAAAACCCCATCCCCTGTTCCGGAACTGGAACTGGCATAATTACTCCAGCCAACTCTAGATCTGAAACACAATTCAGAAATGCTTGAGCTTTCACTGGATTTACTGGGACATGGGAAAGAAAAAATCTCTTTGCAGGAGGTCTCATCTTGAAACCAATTCTGTACCCTTCTGAAACAATGTTCTGAATCCAAAGATTGTGAACAGAATTGATCCAAATTTCTTTGAAAAAACGTAACCTGCCCCCTACCAGCTGAACTGGAATGAGGGCCGTACCTTCATGTGAACTTAGAAGCAGGCTTTGCCTTTCTAGCAGGCTTGGATTTATTCCAGACTGGAGATGGTTTCCAAACTGAAACTGCTCCTGAGGACCAAGGATCAGGCTTTTGTTCTTTGTTGAAACGAAAGGAACGAAAACGATTGTTAGCCCTGTTTTTACCTTTAGACTTTTTATCCTGTGGTAAAAAAGTTCCTTTCCCACCAGTAACAGTTGAAATAATAGAATCCAACTGAGAACCAAATAATTTGTTTCCCTGGAAAGAAATGGAAAGTAGAGTTGATTTAGAAGCCATATCAGCATTCCAAGTCTTAAGCCATAAAGCTCTTCTGGCTAAGATAGCCAGAGACATAAATCTAACATCAACTCTAATAATATCAAAAATGGCATCACAGATGAAATTATTAGCATGCTGGAGAAGAATAATAATATCATGAGAATCACGATTTGTTACTTGTTGCGCTAGAGTTTCCAACCAAAAAGTTGAAGCTGCAGCAACATCAGCCAATGATATAGCAGGTCTAAGAAGATTACCTGAACATAGATAAGCTTTTCTTAGAAAAGATTCAATTTTTCTATCTAAAGGATCTTTAAACGAGGTACCATCTGACGTAGGAATGGAAGTACGTTTAGCAAGGGTAGAAATAGCCCCATCAACTTTAGGGATTTTGTCCCAAAATTCTAACCTGTCAGGCGGAACAGGATATAATTGCTTAAAACGTTTAGAAGGAGTAAATGAATTACCCAATTTATCCCATTCCTTAGCAATTACTGCAGAAATAGCATTAGGAACAGGAAAGACTTCTGGAATAACCGCAGGAGCTTTAAAAACCTTATCCAAACGTATAGAATTAGTATCAAGAGGACTAGAATCCTCTATTTCTAAAGCAATTAGTACTTCTTTAAGTAAAGAGCGAATAAATTCCATCTTAAATAAATATGAAGATTTATCAGCATCAATCTCTGAGACAGAATCCTCTGAACCAGAAGAGTCCAAAGAATCAGAATGATGGTGTTCATTTAAAAATTCATCTGTAGAGAGAGAAGATTTAAAAGACTTTTTACGTTTACTAGAAGGAGAAATAACAGACAAAGCCTTCTTTATGGATTCAGAAACAAAATCTCTTATGTTATCAGGAACATTCTGCACCTTAGATGTTGAGGGAACTGCAACAGGCAATGGTACATCACTAAAGGAAATATTATCTGCTTTAACAAGTTTGTCATGACAATTATTACAAACAACAGCTGGAGGAATAGCTACCAAAAGTTTACAGCAGATACACTTAGCTTTGGTAGATCCAGCAGGCAGTGGTTTTCCTGTAGTATCTTCTGGCTCAGATGCAACGTGAGACATCTTGCAATATGTAAGAGAAAAAACAACATATAAAGCAAAATAGATCAAATTCCTTATAAGACAGTTTCAGGAATGGGAAAAAAATGCCAAACATCAAGCTTCTAGCAACCAGAAGCAAATGAAAAATGAGACTGAAATAATGTGGAGACAAAAAGCGACGCCCATATTTTTTGGCGCCAAATAAGACGCCCACATTATTTGGCGCCTAAATGCTTTTGGCGCCAAAAATGACGCCACATCCGGAACGCCGACATTTTTGGCGCAAAATAACGTCAAAAATGACGCAACTTCCGGCGACACGTATGACGCCGGAAACGGAAAAGAATTTTTGCGCCAAAAAAGTCCGCGCCAAGAATGACACAATAAAATGAAGCATTTTCAGCCCCCGCGAGCCTAACAGCCCACAGGGAAAAAAGTCAAATTTTTGAGGTAAGAAAAAATATGATAATTTAAAGCATAATCCCAAATATGAAACTGACTGTCTGGAAATAAGGAAAGTTGAACATTCTGAGTCAAGGCAAATAAATGTTTGAATACATATATTTAGAACTTTATAAATAAAGTGCCCAACCATAGCTTAGAGTGTCACAGAAAATAAGACTTACTTACCCCAGGACACTCATCTACATGTTTGTAGAAAGCCAAACCAGTACTGAAACGAGAATCAGTAGAGGAAATGGTAAATATAAGAGTATATCGTCGATCTGAAAAGGGAGGTAAGAGATGAATCTCTACGACCGATAACAGAGAACCTTATGAAATAGACCCCGTAGAAGGAGATCACTGCATTCAATAGGCAATACTCTCCTCACATCCCTCTGACATTCACTGCACGCTGAGAGGAAAACCGGGCTCCAACTTGCTGCGGAGCGCATATCAACGTAGAATCTAGCACAAACTTACTTCACCACCTCCCTTGGAGGCAAAGTTTGTAAAACTGATTTGTGGGTGTGGTGAGGGGTGTATTTATAGGCATTTTAAGGTTTGGGAAACTTTGCCCCTCCTGGTAGGAATGTATATCCCATACGTCACTAGCTCATGGACTCTTGTTAATTACATGAAAGAAATGTAAAGTACTGAAATATCTACACCCACTGAACATTATATTGCACAACAATGATAAAAACGATATAGTAATATTTATACCCATACTGTAGGAAGCACTGAAAATATAGTAGTGCTAGACAGAACATACAGTAAATAAATTCTATGATAATACTGTAGAATAAGCACACATTTAAATATGATATTGCACCACAATAAAAAAGTGAAATAGCAAAATCTTATTAAATACCGCAGTATGCTCTTGCAAGAACCATAGTGCCAGGTAACAAGCAACGGTACCACCAGCCAAGGAAAAAACAAAACAAAATTTATGCTTACATGATACATTTCTCTCTTGTGGTGTATCCAGTCCACGGGTTCATCCATTACTTGTGGGATATTCTCAATCCCAACAGGAAGTTGGGACACCCACAGCAGAGCTGTCTATATAGCTCCTCCCCTAACTGCCACCCCCAGTCATTCGACCGAAGACAAGCAAGAAAAAGGAGAAACTATAGGGAGCAGTGGTGACTAGTTTAAAAATAAAAAACACCTGGCGGAGCCTGACCACGCAGGAAGATGGTCGCACATTAGGAGGGCTCCTGCTTCCTATACTGACAATTAGCGTTTATTTAGCACTTAAGCATTATATTAAAGCAGTTTTCACCTGGTGCTTATATGGAGTTGCTATACGGGACTATAATATCCTTTTGAATTCTTGTTAGAAGGCCGCTTACTACTATCCACGTCTACAAGCTGCATCCCCCTATGGACGACATCCCCCGTGGGTAACTCACAAGATCCTTGCTACGGGTGCAAGGCGGAGATCGGGACTCTCTCAGCGGCTACTAGCAGCTACAGTAAGGTGACCGGACCCGCTACCTAACTTACCTCTCAGCAGTGCTACCGCAAGGACCGTTGGGGTTCCAGCTCAACTAAGCACCGTAACGGGCGCACAGGGCCCACTAATTGAACTGCGGGAGTGTCGGATATAGACTGATCTGATTTCCGGAGCAGAGTGCAGGAGGTGAAGCACGGAGACAAATACCTACCGCATTTGTATAGCGGTTTCTGACTGCAACAACTCCAGCTCGTTTGTTACCCGGGAGGGGCTTGCAGAGCGGTAAGCTGGCTTAACCGCCATATTTTATATGCACCTAGAAACACACAGAGCATTTCAGTGGACTTTTTTTGCCAACAGAAGCCTCTATCTGGCACAGTTAAAGCTCGCTACATCTCCTACAACACCTTTATATCTATGAGCGGAGCACAAAAAGCTCTGCGGATACAGGGAGCCAAGTCTTTGTTTAATAGAACCCCCACTTTCTGCATGAGTTACAAGTGGTAAGCAACACTAAGGCCTTAGCTAGAAGGATAAATTAACCTCTTTAATACCTAGTGGTGGGCATATTTAACAGATCTCATTTAGGCCCTCCTTTAATCATCTCTTTCAGCACAAGCAGGATAATTTGCCCCATTTTATTCTATATCCTAGCCTTTTCGCTTGAGAGGAATAAAAGGCTTGCATGCACAGGTTAACTGGTGTTTAGGCCTCTACTTGAAACACACACCTCAGGGCATGCCGAATAAAAGAGCGCACAAGGCAGATAAGATAGGCATATCTAAATCCATAAGCCAGTATCTTAAGCCTTTAGATTCCGCCAAATCAAAGGCTGTACAAGACATGGAAAGCTCTCAGGATAGTCAAGTATCTTCAATACCACATGGTGGCGATTCTCATTCTCATTTTCTCACTAAAGAGGACATATCACACCTCTCCTCTAAGACTGATATACAGGGAGTTATGAACGAAATGAGGAGCTTATTTGGGGACTTAAGGAAGGACTTTTCTGCTTTAGAGACAAGAGTCTTAGCAATTGAAAAAACTGCTAAGGACAACAAATCTTCTCTGCATCAGCAATCTACTGATATACACAACCATGCTGACAATTTACAGTACCTCAATGACAAATTGGAAGATATTGATAATAGAGGTCGCAGGAACAATCTGCGCTTCCGTGGGGTATCAGAGGCTATTGCCCCGCAGAATATTGAGGGTTATCTTCAAGCACTGTTTAGAATTATCAAGGACTCCCCTTCATCTCCAGAGATCCCAATTGAAAGAGCTCATAGGGCCCTCAGGCCCAAACCACCGAGTAAAGCTCCGCCAAGGGACATTATTGTCAGATTTCTCAGTTTTAAGGATAAAGAGGAAATCCTTCAAGGAGCAAGGAAAAAGCATCCTATCACCCACGCAGGAGAGGAAATTCAAGTATTTACAGACTTGTCTCCTGTGACCTTGCAGAAGCGCAGAGACCTGAGCCACATCACGTCTGTCCTGAGAAGCAACAAAATCCCCTACCGATGGGGCTTTCCAGTCTCTATCATAGCCTCTTATAATAACAAAACTGCCATTTTTAGACCTGGTATGGACCACAGGGCCTTTTTTGAGAACTTATCAATACAGGTACCAGCTTCTAGTGGCACTTACACAGGAGGAGAAGCACCTCCTACTCGTCCCTCCAGGAATCGCACAGATGAAGAGTCAGCAGGGTAAAGTTTGGTGAGGTTCCGGCAACTACTCAATATGTCTTTGTCTGTGCAATATGGACACTCATGTATAATGTTTTCATTACAGGACTATAACTCTTGTATACAATAATTGTTTTCTCTAAGTACACCATGTCTTGCATATTGAATGTTAGCTACTGTGGATGTTTTCACCACGCATATCATCCTCACAGTGCTGTTGATAAAGTTGTATTATGTTTATATGAGGGATACAATGTGATGCGCTCAATATATGGGTTATTAGACTTATAGGTTTTGTACACGCCTTAATCAACAGATGAGTTTTGATAATTGAATTGGGTTTGTGATTTATTAGGTATTATGTAGTTTGAAGTTGCTTAAATGTTTACCTACCTACATATCTCTGCTATATTGGACATTGTATTATATGCAAATATTCTATAAATATTGTTCTATTAAACCCCCTTTAGGGTACTATGGGGGAGTGATGGGGCCAGCTCCCCGGGCCCACTATTACATATATAATTACTCATTTAGAACGGGAGGCAAGGGCTAGGGATCAGACCCCCAATTACACTATGTATAAAATATTAATATTTAGAGTCAGGTAGGACAAGATTAGCACGGTTTCGTAAGCCAATAAAAGTGTCTTGGTTTGAGTTAAATAGTTAATTCTGTTTTTTGATTATCCTACAAAGATACACCACTGACCCATAATAACTATTATCCCTAGAACATGATGCATTAAATGTAGTCTGTTATCTGATGTGGATGATACCACCATGCATCCTTCTAACTCAGAACCTAGGAGGAAGTTATCCATGCTTACATAAGGGACTCAACATGTACTTTGTGGTGATAGTTTGTCCAGATACAGGTTAGATATACTCCTTGGTCAACAGATATGGGATACTAACAACATTAGCTACATGATTGGCTATGTCTTAGGTGGTTTTGAGTTACTGGACTGATTACCTTACTATATTTCTTAGCGATTTTAGGCATTGCATGATATGCAAATTTTCTATAAATATTGCTCTGCTTGACCCAACTTGGAGCTTTATTCAGGTGAGGGGACGGGATAATTTCTAGGGCTTACAATAACATAAACATTTACTCATATATGACGTTGGGCTTAGGCGATATCTCAATATAATAATGTCTTCCCAATATACCTGTTTAATGTTTTAAATCTAGAATGTACCAAGTATTTTATTGTGTTAAAAGATCATACAGGTTTTTCCTGTTCTTATTCTCATAACATACGTCAGTAAAGGGGCTTTTCCCCTATTTCAGTGGGTTTTTGTTTTTTTTTTGTTATAAGATATACTATATTTTGATGTAAATAAGTGACCCTGGGTTCTTCTGTAACTAAAGGTAAAACTTACTATAATTTCTTAGTATTTTTTTTTCCTTTCTCTTTTCTCTTAGGAATAAATATCCTGAATAGTACTTCTTCTCCTCCTGTTTTTCCCTCTTTCCTATACTTACAGTAACCCTCCTTTCATTCCCTAACTTACTTTTCCCTTTTTTTTTTTTTTTTTTTTTTTTTTTTTTTTACAATGCAGACCAGACCTAGCAGGTTTGGGGATCACTCTATAAATCTTACCACCATCAATGCTAAGGGATTAAACGATCCAGGCAAACGCTCTATTGCATTTAAAGAATTGAACAAAATACAGAGTCATATAATTCTCCTACAAGAAACCCATTATAGGAGAGGAAGGGAACCTAGATGGCACAATACACAGTTCCCATCGGCCTATTTTGCCTCAGGATTGAGTAAAAAAGGGGGAGTAGGCGTTGTTTTTCATAAAACAGTACCATTCATTTTACAACACATTGAAAGAGACCCGGAAGGGCGTTATATTATCATAGTTGGCACTCTGTATGGGCATTATATTACATTGGCTTCAGTCTATTCCCCAAGTCAGGGCCAAGTGTCTTTTTTTAATCAAGTACGCGACCAATTACTAGAACACGCCAGAGGTATTACATACCTAGCGGGTGACTTTAATATAGTTTCTGACCCGGTAATTGACACCTCGAAAGGGGTAACTTGTATACCTTCAAACACGATAACTCAGGTTAACGCCACCCTGAAAAAATTGGAATTACATGACGTTTGGCGCACCCTTCATCCCACCTTGAGAGATTATTCGTTCTATTCTATCCCGCACAATAGCTACTCCCGGATAGACCACATATACACAGACTCATGTGGCTTATCCATTACACATCACAGTAATATTGGCCATATTTCATGGTCGGACCATGCACCGGTATCTTGTTCGATAATATGGCCAGATATCCCTGTCGTCCAAAATACTTGGAGATTGGACGAAACTTTATTAGATAATCCTCTAATCCTATCAGACATACAGAAAACAGTGCAGGAGTATTTTGAGACTAACACTTACCCAACCTCTTCCAAAGCCATTATTTGGGAAGCCCATAAGACTGTGATTAGGGGGGCCCTGATTAAACATAAGGCTTTTCTTAATAGACAGTATAGGGCCAGATACACAGCCCTTCAATCTGACTTAGGCTCCTTAGAAGCTAAACACAAAGAGCTCCCTTCCTGCACAGACACCACAACTCGACTAAAAAAAGCAAGACTAGAACTCCAACAACACTTATTAGAGTCACACCAAAGGAAAGCCCTCTATTTAAAACAACATTACTATGAAGGGGGTAATAAGCCAGGCAAGATCTTAGCTAGGACACTTAAAAAGAGACAGCTCCGCTCTTATATACACTCAATCAAGTCTGGAGATGGCCGTACACTCTGTAGCAGCGCCCAAATAGCGAGGGAGTTTCATGGTTATTATCACTCTTTGTATAATATACATAAAAACACATCAGCATACTCACAGGGGGCAGCAACATTACAACAGGAAGCTCTGATAAACTCCTATCTAGAAGATACTAACCTCCCTTCCTTATCAAAGGAGGACTCTAGAGGTATGGATGCCCTTATCTCTATAGAAGAATTGTATGAGGCTATTCAGGGGAGCCCAAGCGGTAAGAGCCCAGGTCCTGACGGCTTTTCCTCGACATATTATAAAAAGTTCAAGGACATTTTGGCAGGCCCTCTTCTGGACCTGTTTAATAGCCTCCGGGAAAACCCCGATTTGTCACGAGTTCTATTGGAAGCTCATATAACGGTTCTGCCCAAGCCGGGAAAAGTTGGGGATTCCCCTAGTCATTTTAGGCCCATATCGTTAATCAATTCCGATATGAAAATTTTGGCGAAGATCCTGGCAAACAGGCTAAACAAACATCTACCCAATCTAATTTGCAACGACCAGGTCGGCTTTGTCCCGGGCCGTGAGGCGAGGGACAATACTGTCAGAGTCACCCAGCTGATTAACCATGCTAGGGTCTCTGGATGTCCCCTAGTGCTCTTCTCCACCGACGCGGAGAAGGCTTTTGATAGGGTTAGTTGGCTTTTTCTGCGTCGAGTGCTAGAAAAAATAGGGATTGGGGAGGCTTATGTAAACTCGGTACTAGCACTATATTCCAACCCGAATGCTAAAATTAAAATTAATGGGACTTTATCAGATTCATTTAATATCAGCAACGGGACCAGGCAGGGATGCCCACTGTCCCCGCTGCTTTTTGCCTTATCTATCGAAGTCTTAGCTCATAAAGTGAGATGCAATCAGAACATCAAGGGTATTGTTGTTGGGGACAGGGAGCATAAACAGGCTTTATATGCCGATGATGTTTTATACACTTTAACTAATGCATCAGAGTCTATCCCTGAGCTCTTAGAGGAACTGCGGATATATGGCGAGGTTTCAAATTTTTCTCTCAATCTGAACAAGTCAGAACTTTTAAACATCAATACTAACCCAAAGATAGTACAAATTCTACAACATAAATTTAAGATAACTGTAGCAAGCCATAGGCTTAGATACTTAGGCATTTACTTAACTCCTAACCCCTCAGACCTTTTTAAATATAATTACATCCCACTAAAGAATGACATCATGGCCGACCTTTCCTCATGGAAGACTAAACCGATATCCTGGCTGGGTAGAGTCGGTGTCATCAAGATGAATATTCTGCCGAGAATATTATATCTTCTTCAGACCTTACCCATTGCACTCCCTAGAGGCTTCATCCCTCAGATACAAAACCTAATTGAACAATTCGTATGGGCTAACTCCAAACCTAGGTTACCTAAGCGCACCATGTATATACCAAGAGATAGAGGAGGTTTGGGTTTACCAGATATCTACTCATATAAACGGGCAATAGGACTACAAAGAATAACGGAATGGGCACAAAATACAACCAATAAAGCATGGATTGATCTAGATAGACAAATCTTCAAAATAAATAATATGAGTACCCTGGCCTGGCTTCTGCCCTCACAACGCCCCATTACAGTCTCTAGATATCACTTAATAGAAGAAACACTTCATATATGGGACTCGACTGTAGCTACCTCTACACATATCTCTTCTAGGTGCTCCCCTTTGACACCTATCTTAGAAAACCCTGAGATCCCCTATTATAGCAAAGGTATGCACAAACTTGCGCCATATAAAATTAAGGAGGGTTCTGTTTTCGGTGTGGTGGAGGATGGGAAGGTAGTTCCGAGGGCTGTATTAGAGAATTTTCAGCCTAAAATTTTCTCGTCCTGGCTGCACTATCACCAGCTGCTTCATTTTATCACAAAACACAAACACAGACAGGAACTAGGTAGAACACTCACGATCTTTGAGAAATTATGTGTATTGGACAAGGCCCCTAGACACATGATCTCCCTTTTATACAAACTGATCATTCTGCGGGGCACTGACTCATTACCGACATATACAAAACGCTGGACTGAGGAATTGGGAAAGGACCACGAACCGGAGTCCTGGTTTAGGGCTTTCAGACTAACTAAGAAATCTTCGGTTTCGTCTACTATCCAAGAAACACATATTAAATTTATGAGCAGATGGTATTTAATCCCTCTAAGACTTCATAAAATCTTCCCGTCTCTGAGCCCGCTGTGTTGGAGAGGCTGTGGAGAACGAGGATCAATTCTGCATATTTGGTGGCACTGCCCTGGTCTATCGTCCTTCTGGACAGGTGTTTTGAAAAAAATGGGTGATACCTTAAAAATTGCTATTCCAAACACACCTGAAATTTTACTCTTTCTTGCCTTACCTAAAACACAGAGCACAGCACATCTTGCTCTGTTGCTAATAATGATCACCTGTGCAAAAAAAATAATCCCTAAAAAGTGGAAATCTCAAAGTCCTCCTACTTTAGAGGACTGGCACGCCCAAGTAGGGGACACCCTGTTACTGGAAAGATACCACTATTTGAAAAATCACAGCCTGGCAACATATGAAATGGTGTTGGCATTGTGGCATGGCACAATTTAATTTTTTTTTTTTTTTTTTTTTTTTTTTTTTCTCTCCTCCCTCCTTCCTTCTTCTCTCTTTCTCTCCCTTTCTCCCCCTTCCCCCATCCCTCAATCTTCAAGTACTATACTATGTTAATCTAAGATCAGTTTGAAGAATTCATTATATTTGTAACAGCTCCTCCCGAGGGCACGTCCCTTGGTTCAGGCATGATATCAGTTGAAGTGTTTATATTGTGTTTTCTGTACATATACAGTTGGTAAGAACAGATTGTCTGTTTATGTATTGTACATTTTTATTGCTTTATCATTATTGTATTTGATTCACTTCAATAAAGCATTTAAAAAAAAAAAAAAAAAAAAAAAAAATCATGTATTTCCATCTTAATGTGAGGAGAGTCCACTTCTTCATTCATTACTTGTGGAAATAAAGAACCTGGCCACTAGGAGGAGGCAAAGACATCCCAGCCAAAGGCTTAAATACCTCCCCCTCTCCCCCAGTCATTCTTTACCTTTCATCACAGGAGGTTGGCAGAGAAGTGTCGGAAGATTCGGAGTAGTCTCTTTATGGAGGGTAGTACTCTTCGAAATGGGACTGGAGTATTAAGTAACCCTGTCAGCCTCTTAGTGAGAGCATGGGTGAAAGTTAGGGTCCATAGATGCAGGGAGAGTCTTTCTGCAAACCCATCCCGACTCATGTTAACAGCTCCATTAGCAATCAGCGTTGATGAGTTTCTCTGCCTGCTTTTGTTTCTCTCAAGTCCATGTCAGGAGCGATGCTACTACCCTGTCACACTTAAAAGGCTGTGTTCCTGTTCCATGGTATTGATTCTGATAAGATCGTTTCATTTATATATATTTGATAACGTAAGAAGACAGGGTCACAGTGTGGCTTCTTTATAGAATCTAGGGTAATACCCTCTGAAGGGGGTTATTGAAGAGGGGGGGATTTTATGGTGCATAATATTGTTTGTGTTTCTGCTGCATTTGTGTGAGATGAGGCTCTGTCAGTGTGGAACAGTCAGTTCACTTAGCGAGAGATTGAGGCAGGCTTTTTTGCCGCGTTCATCTCTTGAGTGCAGGGGCGGTCCTGCATGGCACTCCATGTGACCGGGTGTGGCCTCTGTTACTTCCTCTTTCTCGACCTGCGTTCTTGTAGTCTGGGTCATAGGATGTGGTGAGTGCCCTGGCCATTGGGATATAAAGGTGCCATTTAACATTTTATCAAGTCCGCAACAAAGGCGCAAGCAATGGAGGACTCTGATAAGTTGGAGGATACTCCCTCTTTATCTAAACCTATTAACTGTGTATATTGTGAGGAGGTTCCAGTTGAACCGCCTGCTCAACTCTGTTCCACATGCTTTGACAATATTGCTATATCTAAAAAGAATAAAATATTTAGTACGACTGAGCCGTCCACCTCTGAGGGTTTTCTGCCCCGCAAGGTGCATTCCCTGCAATCATCCGATTACACAAGCAGTTCCCCAGAGCACTACTAATCCTCCCGTGGGAGGGGCCCTTTGGCTGCCAGACTTCACCGATCAATTACAGACAGCGGTTTCTGCGGCCATTAATGTTATGCCTCGCCCTACTAAGCACAAGCGGAAGGTATGGCACTGCTATCCGTCTCAGGGGTCTTCGACTCCGCTGGATGTCTCAGATTATCCGCTGGGGAGGACAACTCTGACTTATCGGAGGATGTCGCTTCTTGGTCGGAATCGGCTACTTCTAAGCCTCCGTCCGCGGAGGAACCAGATTTTAAATTTTAAGATGGAGCATTTGCGCTTTCTACTGAAAGAGGTGCTTTCTACGTTGGCGGTTCCGGAACTGAAACTACCGGAGGAACCTTGGATCCCTAAGCTTGATAGGGTTTACGAGGACAGGGTAGTGCCCCAGGCATTCCCGCTTCCTGTCAAGATGGCTATCATTATTAAGAATGAATGGGAAAAACTTTGCTCGTCCTTTTCCCCCTCTACTGTGGGGAACCGTCCCTAAGGTGGATGGTGCTATCTCCACGCTCACTAAGAGAACAACTATTCCTCTAGAAGATGGCTCCTCTTTCAAGGAATCCAAAAAGCAAAAAGGAAGGATGACTCCTCTGTAGTTAAAATCCAAAGTTTATTAATACAGGATCAGACAAAAAAAAGACCACAACGTTTCGGGGTCAATACCCCTTAGTCATGTAATAAAAGAACACTCATAACACACCTGTTTAAATAGGCTAGACAGCTAATTAACCCTTTACAAGCTTTACAAATGGAATAAATCACAAGAATATATTTTTACTGACCTCTACTGGCCCAGTGTGAAATGACATGTATATTAAAAATAAAAATTCAAACCTCAAGGAAATAAAGATATATGTACACACACATGCATTTGTCACACACAATAATAATTCATATTATATACAAAAGATGGTATTTCATATTACATACAAAGCGTATTATTTATAAAGAGAAGATTATTTACTCATCCCAGCAGAGAAACAAATAGACTTGCATAAAGTAATTTTGCAAACAACATAGAAACTACCATTATATGCCTGTTATCCAAAATAAATATTACCACTATTAAGAAAGCATGATCCTAAGACTTAGAGTGATAAATCATTGTCCATGAATCATGATTCAATATAGTAGAGTGGGGGACATCACTTCAATAGAAAACTGCCCAATTAATTTCTCTATTCATCCCCTTCGGTTCCAGGGTATCTAATTTAAAAATCCAATAGGATTCACGCTGTTTCAACAGTTGTAATCTATTACCACCACTTCTAGGTATCTTAATGTGGTCGATAACCTGGAACCGAAGTTGACTTATATGATGACCAGCTGACAAGAAATGATTCAGGGGCAGTAGTTACCTTGCACCTGATATTGCTCTTGTGCTCAGTGATACGGTCACCCACCCGTCTAGTGGACTCTCCCACATAGGCCCGCCCACAAGGACATTTGATCAGATAAATGACATAACTAGTATTACAAGTGTAATAGTCTCTATATTTAAATTTGTGACCTGTTTGTGGATGTACAAAGTACGGACTTTTAATAATTGATCCACAATTAACACACCCCAAGCAGGTTGAAACATCCCAAATTTTTCTTGGTGATGTACCCTTGTTGGGGAGTCCTGCCAGGGCCCACCATCTGCCTTAACTAGAGAATCTCTTAAGCTTTTGTTTAGCTTATAAGCTGGCATAGGGTACTGGCAGAACTCCTCAACGTTAGGAATGCAATTCTGTAGGATGCCCCAATGTTTGCGTATGATCCGTATAATATGTTGACTCTGTTTACAAAAGTTAGAGACTAAAACCATTCTTTTATCCTTTTTTACGGGGGGACTTAGGTTTAAACAACATGTCTCTATCAATTGTAGCCACATTCTGAATGGTCTCTTTAATTAGTGTGGGTGGGTATCCCCTCTGGACAAACTTCTCCCCCATCTCAGAGAGTCTAATTAATGATTTGTCAGTTTCATCCACAATCCTTTTAACCCTGAGCATTTGACTACGTGGGAGAGATTTCACCAGGGGTAAAGGATGTGTACTCTCATAATGAAGTAAACTGTTCCTATCGCTGGCTTTCCTAAACAAGTCACTTTGAAAGCCCATACCCTGTTTAGTCAGTTACATCCAAAAAATCGATGCTGGACTCACTCCACACTAGTTTGAATTTTATGTTTGTGGAGCAATTCAGATCTGCTATAAAAGATTCCAGAGCTCCAACGTCGCCCAGCCAAACACCAAAGATTTTGTCGATGTAGCACCACCAAGTGGCGCCACACCGACAAAACTCAGGATGTTCAAAAACAAATCTCTCCTCGAATAAATTCATAAAAATGTTGGCATAATTAGGGGCGACGTTGGAGCCCATGGGGGTCCCCTGCAGTTGCATATAAAACTGGTCCTCAAATAGGAAATAATTGTTATATAGAATCATTTCCAAAAGTTGCAAAATGAAACAAATCTCAGATGTAGAATACAGACCGCATGAATACAGAGCACTACTGACAGACCCGATGCCACCAGCATGTAAAATAGATGTATAGAGGCTGATGACTTCGAGGCTGAAAAGATTTAGCTTATCGGTAGATATTTCCAAGTTATGTATCTTCACAAGGAAATCATTAGTGTCTTTAATAAAAGTACATGACTGCTCCACCAATGGTGTTAGGATTTTATCCAAATAGATGGCTATATTGGAAAAGATAGTTTGTCCCTGCCACAATGGGACGACCAGGTGGAGCAGTCATGGACTTATGGATTTTCGGTAGGACATATTGGACCGGAGTAACCGGATCCTTTACCTGCAAGAATTGACCAGTCTTTTTGTCAATAATATTAGATCTTAATGCAAAGTCTACAGTCATCTGAATCTCATGTTTTAATTTGAACACTGGATTAAATGGAATAGGTCTGTATACTTAGTTGACGATAAATCTAATGTTTGTAATCAGACTTATTGAGAATGACGGTGGCCCCGCCCTTATCAGCTGGCTTCAAAATAATATCGCCATTCTCCCTAAGTCTGCTCAAAGCTTGAAAGTCATTTTTAATGATGGCAATTTCACTAAAAATGATTATCAAGTGCTGTTTACGCACACGCTGTTGTAACTTTTTGAGATCAAATAAAACCAGTTTCTCAAAAGTTTCGATGCCACGATGTGTTTGTTGATAAAATGCACTTTTGTTCCTTAAACCCAAATCACCAATCTTAGAGACAAATTAGGGACAGGGAGTATTG